>NC_045440.1:133606016-133643071 GCF_002776525.5 Piliocolobus tephrosceles | reverse complement strand
CCCCCGTGTGTTCTCCTCTGCCCCCCGTGTGTTCTCTGCCCCCCGTGTGTTCTCTGCCCCCCGTGTGTTCTCCTCTGCCCCCCGTGTGTTCTCCTCTGCCCCCCGTGTGTTCTCTGCCCCCCGTGTGTTCTCCTCTGCCCCCGCCCCCGCCTCCCCGTGTGTTCTCCGACCCCATGGAAATCTTTGATTCTCCCCGTTATGCACTGTGTAATTTGGAGTGAATGGGCTCACATCTGTAGCAGGGGTGTCTGAGCATGTGTCCCTCCCACAGAGGTGTGGCCTCTCCAGCCAGTTGCCTGGGATGGAAGTGAAGTCCACTAAATTAGGTCACCTTACTGTTACACACCTGAGGCTCGCATATTCCACAAGCATTCCATTTTTGTCTAGACAGTGCCAGGCCTTTGATTGCAAAGACAGCCCTATATTCTGTCCCTGATAAGTGGAGAAAACAGGTAAGTAATGACTATAGAGTTCATCGGGCAGGGAGCTGCCTGGAGAAAGGGGCGTAGCTCATCCTAGGGGCCTGCACACATTGAGCTCCTGCAAAGCTGCTGGGACGATGTGACATCCCTGCAACAGATAGAGCAGACAGGAGAAGGAAACGGCGGACTGAAGGCAGGCAGGCCCAGCCCCGAAGTCCCTGTGCTGTACTGAGGAGCACTCCGTGGAGGCAGATCCATGGACCACCAGCAGCTCATCCTACTGAGGGGTCCACGGGGGCTGAGCACCAGGCCAAGAGCTTTAGCAGCACAAGTGCAGTTCTCAGCAGCACTGTGAGGCAGGAACAATTACTTTCCCCGTTCACAGATTAGGAGACTGATGCTCAGAGCAGCTGAGTCGTGACTTGCCAAAAAATCAAGTCACTCATGAAGGGTGGAGGCAAGAATTTTGAGCCCTGACATCAGGGTTCAGCCATGCAGCTTCTGGCCACAACCCTGTGCTGCCTCTTGGCTGCTGCTGGTCAAAGCTGGCCTGTCCCGGCCCTCTACCATTAGGTCAGTACCAGGGAGGGGTGAACCATGAAGTGTAATGAAGTTCTGGATTCAGAAATTAAGGCATTTCTCACAACATGTCATGGACAGCCACTGGGCACTTGGGAGCTAGAGGTGGAGCTGGCACACAGGGTGACCTGGTGCACGCACAATGTGAGTGACTGAGAAGAAAGCAGAGTGTGCGTGTCTGCGTGTGAGCACAGCAGCCCATACAGAAACACTTGAGCTCCTGAAAACAGGAATTAAAGCTCAGATAAACAGCGGTTTTGCAAACTCTTACCACCCAGCAAACCCTAGTCTGAGGCTCAGGAGGCCAAAACTTTGACCTTCTGCAAAACCGCCAGGGGAGAAGTCTTATTTGGCTTCACACTTCAACAGAATTTAAAACTTTATAGCTCTGAGAAAATTTGAGGGCACAAGATGGCAAATGTGTCACGTGCACACTGGCCTAAAATACATTAGAGCCAGGTGTTCACATTGTGGCAGCGTCACCTGAGGTCGCCAGTGCCGGCAGATTCCGAGTCTCAGGAAGGACTGGAGAATTTGCATTTAGTCAGCATCCCTGGGTGGGGACTCAGGTCGCTCCTGGCCCACCTTGAAGTCCCTGAGACTCTGGAACTGACATCACAAGGGAGGATTACCTGGAATCCATACGGGCCTTTCTAACAGTGGAGAGAACCCTCATCCTGGGCTCAGTGCTTATAGAACTACAGCTGTCTTTTTCCTGCTTTGTTAAGATGCAGTGAAAAGAACACAGAAGCTGGGTAACGTGGCTCATGCCTGTAATCCCAGCACTTCGGGAAGCTGAGGTGGGAGGATCACTTGACCCCAGCATTCAAGAACAGCCTAGGCAACATGGTGAGACCTCATCTCTATGGAAAATTTTTAAAATTAACCGACGTGGTGGTGCACACCTGGGATCCCAGCTACTCAGGAGGCTGAGGTGGGAGGATTGCTTGAGCCTAGGAAGTCAAGGCTGCAGTGAGCCATGATCGCACCACTGCACTCCAGCGTGGGCAACAGAGCAAGACCCTGTCTCAAAAAACAGAAAAGGACACACAGTTTGGAGTTTGACAGACCTAGTTCACCTTCTGCTTTGGTCACTTACCAGCAAATGTGCGCAACAGATATTTATTGAGATGCCTACGTGTGAACAGCCATCTCTGTAACCTCCAGCACATGGCTTAAGCTCTGAGCCTCAAGTTCCCTTAGATGTGACACTTAGCTTGGGGGTCTGTGGGCTGCAAGGTGGAACAGTGCTCAGTGACCCGCGCAGTGCTGTGTGACCATCTCTATAAAGCTAGACACACACTGTCCATACCTGGCCACTGGCTTCTCCGTGGAGTGTGAACTGGATGCAGGGCCTGGGGCCTTTCATCGCCGGCAACATAGCTTCTGTTCACCCCTAAGTGTGGCAGCTTGGTAGCCTGGCTGGGCCAGCCACAGCCATTTGTTACCTGGGTCCAGAGGGATTGGATCAGGGGAGGGTAAGAGTCTGGACTGTGAAATCAGAAAACAGTGCACTGAGCCTTAACCTCTTCAGGCCTCAGCATTTTTCCTTTGCCCCAGTGGGATAATGGTAGTCTTAGTATCATAGAATTACTGTGATAAATGACATCATTTATGGGATGCTGCATGTAACCTGTTTGTCCTAGTGCCTAACACACAGTAGCACAGAATACTAATCCTTAGCATTCACCACTTCAGAAATGATGAGAACTTGCACACTGACCACCATGTGCAAAATAAAAAGAATAAAATGACTAGAACTTTGAAAACTCCTCACCTTCCCCAGTGACAAGTGAGAAATTACAGACATAAACCTCCTCCGTGCTTGACCTGCAGTTGGTGAGTATTTCTTGAATGAGTGAGTACGTGAAACCAGTCAGAAATAACGAGCAGAGCGCCCGCTGTTGAAAGGGGCAGAGTCCGGGCAGTCACGTTAGCTACTCTCCTTTCAAAGGCATGGGCAACACCCGCCCCCAACCGAGGGCCAAAGCTGGGGAGCCTCTGAGCCACATTGGCTCTACCCACTTAGGCTGCATATTGCTGACTCCCACCCAGGAAACAGGCTGCTTGACAATGGACCTCTTTTTACGGTGCATTAAGCCGCTGAACAAAGATTCACAAGAATACATTGTCTGAATGTGCAAGCCTGGTTCCTGCTCAGCTGGAAGCACTTAGAAACGTCAGACGCCGAGACTACCCTGGCTGGCTCCACCTCCAGTTACCAGCTACTTCCCTAGCTGAAGCTCCTTTTATGGCTCTGCCACCCTAAGTGAGCTCTGAAGATGGAGGAACAGCAATGCTCCCAGGGTTACCCATCAACTAGTTCCAGTGGCCTGGGGTTTACTTTCCCACGCAAAACCCAGGCCCTGTGTGGTCTGCACCAGAGTGGAAGATGCCAGGGTGGTGACCCTGCTTGCTTGCAAGGAGAGGGAAGTTAAGGGCATGGAACAGGAGGCAGACAACGGGAACAGAGTCACAGGGAAGTCAGCTACATACATACCTACTCAAGCTGAACATACTCATGTTCTGTGACCCATAGATTCATGAGTGGAAATGTGACGTACATTGGCCAAAGACATGACTAGAATGTCCATAGCGGTCCTGTTCGCAACAGTAAAACCTGCAGGTTACTTGAATACCCACCCACAGTGAAATATATAAATATATATAAATTGGGAACTATTCATACAATGTATTCAGTAACGAGAATGAGCACTCTCTAACCACATGCAGCGACATGGATGAATTTCCTAACATTGCATGCAAAAGTCAGACTCAAAAGAATTCCCTCTTTGATTCCACTTAATGTGGAAAAATAAGCAATCTGTGCAATTACAAGTCAGAACAGACCGGACGCAGTAGCTCACACCTATAATCCCAGCACTTTGGGAGGCCGAGGCGGGTGGATCACCTGAGGTTAGGAGTTCGAGACCAGCCTGGCCGACATGGCAAAATCCCATCTCTACCAAAAATACAAAAAATTAGCCGGGCGTGGTGGCAGGCACCTGTAATCCCAGCTACTGGAGAGGCTGAGGAAGGACAATAACTTGAACCCGGGAGGCAGAGGTTGCAGTGAGCTGAGGCTGCATCATTTCACTCCAGCCTGGGCAACAAGAGTAAAACTCCATCTCGAAAAAGAAAAATCATAAAGTCAGAAGAGTTGTTACCTTTGGGTAAACACTAGAAGAGGACACGGGAGGAAGGGTTTGGGGTGAAGACACTGTTCTGTTTCTTTGGGTGCTGGTCACAAAGGTCAGTTCAGTTTGTGAAAATTCATCAAGCCATTCACTTCTAATACATGCACTTTTCTCTATGTGTGTTATCCCCACAGATAAGCTGGTAAATGTTTAACTCTCAAACAAAATTTGTTTTAATTAAAAAGCCCTTAATTGTAGCCTTTGTCAATTCCTGTGGTGTAAATAGTTCTACCATGGTTGGTTGCATGCTGCCAATGTGGTGTCAATTCTGAGTTGGGCAAAGGGACATATGATTGGTTCTTGCAAGTTCAGGTGAGCCAGCTCCAGGAGACGACTGGTTATACTTCAACAAAGAGATCTTTTGAAAAGTAAAGTCTTCGAAAATGAGAGGTGAAACAGTACTGGACGGGGTATGTTACTTCTTGCTTGGTACCCTACTAGCACACCCATCACCTACTTCCCCACCTCCCTTTACTCTTAAAAAAAAAAAAAAAAAAAAAAAAAAACTTACCTTTATTGAGATAGAAATCATATATCATACATTTGCTCATTTAAAGTGTACCTTTTGTTTGTTTATTTTTGAGACAGGGTCTGTCTCTCTCCCAGACTGGAGTACAGTGGCATGATCACTGCTCACTGCAGCCTCAACCCCCTAGGCTCCAGCGATCCTCCCACCTCAGCCTCCCCAGTAGCTGGGATTAGAGGCAGGCAGCACCATACGAGGCTAATGTTTAAAATTTGTCTAGATACAGGGTTTCACTATGTTGCCCAGGCTGGTCTCAAACTCCTGGGCTCAAGGGATCCTCCCATCTGAGCCTCCAAAAGTGCTGGGATTACAGGCATGAGTCACCACCCCAGGCCTAAAGTGTACATTTTAATGTTTTTTGATACACATGCAGAATTGTGCAATCATCACCATAATTTTAGAACATTTTCATCACCCCAAAAATAAGACCCCTACGCATCTCACTCCCCATCTTCCCCAACCCCTGGCGATCACTAATCTCCTTCCTGTTTCTGTAGATTCGTCTCTTTTGGAGACGATGCCTAGAAATGGAATCAGATGATAGGTGGGCCTCTGTAACCAGCGTCTTTCACTCACCATAATGTTTTCAAGGTTTTTCCATGTTGTAGCATTTATCGGTATTTTATTTCTTTTTTTTCTCCCTCAAATCATGAGACAGTATTTCATTTCTTTTTAGTACCACATAGTATTTTGTTGTATGCATCTACTACATTTTGTTTTTCCGTTGATGGACATTTGGGTTGTTTCCGCCTTTTTTGACTATTAGGAATAATGCTGCTATGAAATTTGTGTACATATTTTTTGTGTGGATGTTGGTTTTCATTTCTTTTTGGTTGGTTGGTTGTTTGTAATGGGGTCTTACTCTGTCACTCAGGCTGGAGTGCAGTGGCACAGTCTCGGCTCACTGCAACCTCTGCCTCCTGGGTTCAGGCAATTCTCCTGCCTCAGCCTCCCAAGTAGCTGGGATTACAGGTGTGCACCACCACACCCGGCTAATTTTTGTATTTTTAGTAGAGATGGGGTTTTGCCACATTGACCAGGCTGGTCTCAAACTCCTGACCTCAGGCGATCTGCCTGCCTGGGCCTCCCCAAGCGTTGGGATTACAGGTGTGAGTCACTGCGCCCTGCCGGTTTTCATTTCTTACACATACATTTTAGTAGTGGAATTGCTGGGTTATAGATAATTCTGTGTGTACCCTTCTGACAAACTGCCAGACTATATTCCAAAGTGGCGACACCATTTTCCCAGCACTTTGGGAAGCTTCCCAAGAAGAGAAATCCCTCCCAAAGTGCTGGGATTACAGGCACGAGCCACTGCACCTGACCCAGAGCATTCTCAATGGCTTATAACTGCTTTTTTTCTTTTTTTTTTTTTTTCACTTTTTTGATCATAACTGCTTTTAGTAGAGGAAGCCTGAAACTGCTGTCTCTTAGGGCAATGGAGAGAGAGAAAGGGCAAAATATCACTGCTTTTGCTTTTATTGTTACTAAAGCAGAGATAAGCAGAAGTGATTCTCAGCCTGCTGGGCCGGTAAGAAGTTTGCCAAAAGCTGAAAGCAAGAGAAGGTGTCCTTTATTTGTCTCCTCTCTAGGGGGAACAGCCTTTTGACCCCAGTAAGGGGTTTCAGTCTCCCCCAAGGCATCGCATCTGCCACCCGCCAGCCTGATGGGGAGTGCTGCTTGGATAGATGTGCCCGGAGCCTTTGGGCCTAGTCTGCTCCGGGTTCTGCCACTCTGATGACACCCACAGCCATGTTTTGCTTCCAAAGTCAGGTTGCACAGACCTGGGGGAGAAGAAAGGGCCAGGCCGGTGTTAGGTTCTAGAACAGTGGGTCTGGCACAAGGCCCAAGGGTGAACTGTGGGTTTAAAAATAAAAATGAAACTGTTCTAGAAGTTCCTCATTATTTCCCCTCAGGCCCTAACAGTAAAGTCACTCCCTTCCATGAGTCAGGCTGAGAAATGCTGATACCATGATAACGCATCACCTCTACTCAGAATCCTCCCTGCGAGGCAGGATTCCTGGGGCTCAGACACACCCCGGCTGGCAAGGTGTCTGCTCCTCCTTGTTCCCATGATGTCCCAGAGGAGCCAAGCCCAGAGCAGGTACCCTGATGCTGCCCTTCTGCCTCTGCCAAGCAGACCCATTGGTCCCTGCCAATCTCTGAGTCTTTGCTTTTCCCATTACTTAACCTGTAGGTCTCAAACTTGAGTGCTAACAATGCAAACCCTGCACCTCGCTCTCAGAGACTCTGAGTCAGCAGGGCGGGTGGAGCTGGCAGAGGCCCAGGATTCTGTCTCTGCAGATTCCCCCAGGTGATTCTGACGTGGGTGGTCACAGACCGTCCTTTGAAAAATGACATTTGCACATTTTGATTTTTTTTTCTTAAAGCAATATGTAGATATTAAAGCAAAAAAAAAAAAAAAAGAGAGGGCTTAGATGGAAATGGGCTGGATTCTGGCCTGGCCTCTACACACTGAGTCCTGCGAGGCCATCAGGCCATGTTTTCCTCACTTGCTTTAGCCTTTCCCTCATCCCTGAGGCATCTCCTGCACAAGCCACTCTCCTTGTTCCAGCCACACTCCATCAGCACCTTGTGTAACCTCCGGCGAGTTGTGGGGCTCAGGCCATGACCAGATGTTGAGCTTGCTAGGCATGGCCTGTGTCTGCCCGTCTTATGCTCTCTGCAGTGATATGCACAGTGGCTCCTCAGCATCTTTAAAACCTGACCCCATGGCCAGGCGCGGTGGCTCACACCTGTAATCCCAGCACTTTGGGAGGCCGAGGCGGGCATATCACTTAGGAGTTTGAGACCAGCCTGGCCAACATGGTGAAACCCCATCTCTACTAAAAATACACAGATTAGCCGGGTGTGGTGGCGCATGCCTGTAATCCTAGCTACTCAAGAGGCTGAGGCAGGAGAATCCAGAATCACTTGAACCTGGGAGGCAGAGGTTGCTGTGAGTCAGGACTGCGCCACTGCACTCCAGCCCGGGTGACAGAGTGAAACTCCTTCTCAAAAAAAAAAAAAAAATAGATAAACAAATTAAAAATCTGACCCCATCCTACCAAAACTACACTGAGAGAAAGGGTGAGAATCACAGAAGCCATTCTCTTTCCTTCTGGCCTAGGAGAGGACGTCCAAAAACAACGGATACCTCATCCAATGGGTGTTGCTATCAGTATAATCCTATTTGTGCTTGCACCAATTAGAAGGGGAAGAAGGAATGTGAAGGGGCAGCCCTGCAGGACAGCAGTGGCAGGAGACAAACTGGAACCTGACTGCTGGGATCACCCACCCCCAGGACTGCTGAACCAAGATGTGGGGGATGCGGCCTGGGCTGTGGCCCTTGCTGGATGCCTATAGCCAACTGGATGACCTTGAGCAAGCCTTTTCCCCTCTAAGTTTGAGTTTCTTCATCTGGAAAACAGAAATGACATAGTTCTGCCTAGATCCTGACACTGTTGGGAGCATGTGTGAGTGTGCATGTACATGCATAGATGTTCTTATGTGTGTGTGCACGTGTGCATATGTATATGTATGTAAGCTTTTTATTTATTTATTTTTTGAAACGCAGTCTCGCTCTGTCACCCAGGCTGGAGTGCAGTGGCATGATCTCGGCTCACTACAAGCTCCGCCTCCCAGGTTCACACCATTCTCCTGCCTCAGCCTCCCAAGTAGCTGGGACTACAGGTGCACACCGCCACGCCCAGCTAATTTTGGTATTTTTAGTAGAGACGGGGTTTCACCATGTTGGCCAGGCTAGTCTCAAACTCCTGACCTCAAGTGATTTGCCTGCCACGGCCTCCCAAAGTGCTGGGATTACAGGCATGAGCCACTGTGCCCGGCCCACTTTTTTTTTTTTTTTTTTTTTTTTTTAAGACAGAGTCTCTCTCTTGTTGCCCAGGTTGGAGTGCTGTGGTGCGATCTCAGCTGACTGCAACATCTGCCTCAAGGGTTCAAGCAATTCTCTTGCCTCAGCCTCCTGAGTAGCTGGGATTACAGGTGCCCGCCACCATACCCTGCTTATTTTTGTATTTTTAGTAGAGACAGGTTTTCACCATGTTGGCCAGGCTGGTCTCAAAGTCCTGACATGAGTGATCTGCCCACTTTGGCCTCCCAAAGTGCTGGGATTACAGACGTAAGCCACCGCGCCCGGCCTGTGTGTAAGCTTTGAACATGGTAAATCACTATTCTGTGAATGAGCTGATTCATTTTCCCTGACCTTCCGGAAGGTGGATGTCTCGCGTTGCTTTCCTGGCTGCTCGGCTGTATGTAATCAGCACTGTAGGAAAGGGAGCGAGGGGGCTTTCTTCTCCACTCCAACGAACCCATTAACTCCCCTCTGATGCTCTGGGAATGCTGGGTCAGGCTTTCAGGACACAGCGCTCCCCCATGATGCAGAAAGATACCCATCCTGGCACCTTCCTAGGGCTTATCTGACTGACAGCTCAGGTACCTGCTAAAGAGGAGGGTGACAGAAGGATCTGCTGGTCCCGGGAGACCAGAGGTGGCCACAGGCCCTGAGAACACGCAGTCAGGAGGAGCCCTTCCTGACCTTGGGGGTCTCTGGGTCCAGAGAGCACGAGTGACCTGCCCAAGTGTTTGTTAAATGCTATTTTCTAGGCACTCTTCTAAACGTTTTCAAATACCTTAATGTGTGTAAATCACAAAGCAGCTGCAGTAAATAGGTTCCAGTGGCATCTCCACTTTACAGATGAGGCCTCGGGGCTCAGAGGCTGTCATTTCCTACAGCAAATTACTGCGAACTTCGTTGTTTAGAATAACACAGATTTATTCCCTTCTTCTTCTGGAGGTCAGAAGTCTAAAACCAAGGTGTTGGCAGGGCTGTGTTCCTTCTGGAGGCTCCAGGGGAGATTTACTTTGTTGGCTTTTCCATTTTCTAGAGGCTTCCTGCATTCCTTGGCTTGTGGCACCTTTCCTCTATCTTCAAAACGTATCACTCCAACCTCTGGCTGCCTGGTTTCCTCTCCTTTTTCTGACTTTGACCCTTTCATTGCCCTTCATAAGGACCCCTGTGATTACACTGGGTCCACCTGGGTAATTCACGATAATCTCCCCATTTGAAGATCCCTCAATTTCCCAAAGTCACACAGCTACAGCGTATGTCTCGGGGAAGTGCCACCCACGTGGCTTGGTCCCTCAAACCCCTTGTGACTACAAGCTTGTGAGCTGTGAGCTCCATCCTGGTCTCACACCCGGCAGCTTCCAGGAGCTGCCTGCTGCAGGCTGGCTCCTGGCTCCTGGCTCTGCCCTTGGCTGGTTTCCCTACCCCACACTCCCCAGCTAGGGACAGGGGCAGCCCAGCCAGCTGACTGCCTGCAGCAGGAATGGACAAGAAGGCAGGCCCAGGTGGCCCCAGGTAGCCCCCAGGAATCACAGCCTTGCCCTCACCACCAGCTCTGGGTCTCTAACCGACTTAGTCTTGAAGCGACCTGTCCTTATACCTGGAGGCCCATCTTTATAGTAGACTGATAGCCATTTATCCTCTGAGAGCCGTTTTTTCTTTTTCAGAGACAGAGTTTCGTTCTGTTGCTCAGGCTGGAGTGCAGTGGCCTGGTCATAGTTTCCTGCAGCCTCGAACTCCTAGGCTCAAGTGATCCTCCTGCCTCAGCATCATGAATAGCTGGGTCTATAGGTGTTCCCCACCACGCCCAGCTAATTGTCTATTTTATTTTATTTTATTTTATTTTATTATTTTTTTTTTGAGACAGAGTCTTGCTGTGTGCCCAGCCTGGAGTGCAGTGACGTGATCTCAGCTCACTGCAACCTCTGCCTCCCAGGTTCAATCAACTCTCCCGCCTTAGCCTCCCAAGTAGCTGAGACTACAGGTGCACACCAACACGCCCAGCTAATTTTGGTATTTTTAGTAGAGACGGGATTTCACCATGTCGGCCAGGCTAGTCTCAAACTCCTGACCTCAACTGATTTGCCCACCACCGCCTCCCAAAGTGCTGGGATTACAGGCAAGAGCCACTGCGCCTGGACCCCATTTTTTTCTTTTAACTGTGTACATACTATGTGCCAGGTTCCATTCACAGAAAATAATCAACACAGCACTGCCTCTGTGGAGATTCAGAGTCAAGTCAGCAAAATAAATGCCTATAAGCTGGGCACCGTGGCTCATACCTATAATCCCAGCACTTTGGGAGGCCAAGGAAGGACGATCACTTGAGGCCAGGAATTGGAGACTTGTGCAGCATAGTGAGACCTCGTCTCGAAAAAACAGAACAGAAAAAACAACAAAATGTACACAATACTTAAGTGAAGCAGTTTTCCAGGCAAGAAACAATCCAAATTATAATAATATTTTTGGCAATACATAATAAGCATAAAATGTATTAATACGCTGACCAAAATTTTTATTCTTGGGAAATTTCCTAAGAAAAATAAAACATTTATTTTATACAGTTATTTTAAAAATATATGTGAGTAGTTAATTTTGATAGAGCCACCAATAAAATAATATGTAACCACAAAAAACAGAAGCACAGAACATGCAAACATGCTGAACACACGATGTTTCAGAGCAGAACCCAACATCCACCAACAGAAAACTAATTTGCAAAAGTCAGGTGACTCTTGACAATGGAACACTAACAGCTGGCAAAAAGAAAGAGATGGAAATTCTCGATGTGTCAAACAGTAACATACCTGTTTTTTATATGGAAAAAAATTCTGAAAGGATTTGAGTGCCCTGGTTCTGAAGTCAGACTTTTTACTTACTCTCAGTATAACCAGTTTAGAAAGCAGATAGTAATATTTAATAAATTTGAAGCTGCACACAGCTACCTATTACTTAGCTAATCCATCTTCGAGTACATAAAAATTCTGTCCTATACATGCAAAAGGAGACATGGGAAATATTATTGCAAAAGTACTGTTTAAATTAGCAAAATACCAGCCTGACCAACATGGCAAAACCCTGTCTCTATTTAAAAAATGCAAAAATTAGCCGGGCGTGGTGACACGTGCCTGTGATTCCAACTACTTGGGCGACTGACACACAAGAATCACTTGTACCCAGAGGGCGGAGGTTGCGTGAGTCAAGATCATGCCACTGCACTCCAGCCTGGACAACAGAGCAAGAATGTCTCAAAATAACTAACTAACTAACTAAATAAATAAGCAAAATATTGGAGTAATGAAAGTGTCATCCATGGAAGAATGAGCAAAACAATTGTGTTACATTTGAATGGTGCGATACTATACAGCTTTGATTAATTAACCAGTTTTTCATGTTACATTATGTACTACATACTGTTCTAGTACCTAGAAAATAGTCTTTGCTCTCACAGAACTGGCCGTCTTATGGAGGAAGGTAGGTAGTAAAGAGTTGGATAGGCAGGAAGACTCGGTGGTTCACAGTGTTCAAAAGTGCCTTGAATCGCTAAATGAATAGACCAGGACTACATGTAACAATATGAATGAGTAGTGCTGAGTGAAAAAGAAAGTTACCGAAGGATTCGTACCAAATGAAACAATTTCTCTGACTTTTTAAGATCTGCAAAAAATTTTTGTTTGAGAGTGTCACTCTTGTTGCCCAGGCTAGAGTGCAATGGCGCAATCTCAGCTCACTGCAACCTCCACCTCCCGGGTTCAAGTGATCCTCCTGCCTCAGCCTCCCCAAGTAACTGGGACTACAGGCATGCATCACCATGCACAGCTAATTTTTTTTATATTTAGTAGAGTCAGAGTTTCAAAATGTTGATCAGGCTGGTCTCGAACTCCTAACCTCAGGAGATCCGCCCGCCTCGGCCTCCCAAAGTGCTGGGATTACAGGTGTGAGCCACCGCGAGCAGCCAGGGTCTGCAAATTTTTACATACCATTTATGGAAACATTGGGATGATTAACTATAAACTCAGGAGACTGGTTATCTCAGAGGAGGGAGGGAGAACCGTGGGTTCCAGGGGATACAGGGTTTCCCTCACCAAATAAAGAAAACAAAGAAGGAAAAAGATCTGATGCAAACATGGCTAAATGTTAAGATCAGAGAGAGTATGTGGGGAAGGTAGACTGGAGTTGGCCGTAGACAAACAGGAGGCGCCAGGGAGGAGACAGCCTTCCAGGAGGGAGGGGCTGTGTGAAGTGACCGTGTTGTTTACATCATTGTGCTGAAACATTCAGCACTTTAAAGAAAAACCAGGCCAGGCACGGTGGCTCACGCCTGTAATCCCAACACTTCGGGAGGCCGCGGCGGGCGGATCACCTGAGGCCAGAAGTTTGAGACCAGCTGGTCAACACGGCGAAACCCCTTATCTCCTAAAAATACAAAAATTAGCCTGGTGGGGTGGTGGGCGCCTGTAATCCCAGCTACTCCAGAGACTGAGGCAGGAGAATCACTTGAACCTGGGAGGCAGAGGTTGCAGTGAGCCGAGATCATGCCACTGCACTCCAGCCTCGGTGACAGAGCGAGACTCCATCTCAAAAAATAATTAATAAAGAAATGAAAATCCAAAATGGTTTTGTTTCCCTGGATATAAGTTATCAGCCTGATGGCCTCCTTTCTGTCCTCCAGACCAGGCCCAACCTCACCTCGGTTCATTTGTTAATTTTTGTCTTTGGTGTCCCCACCTTCTTGTGAAATTTCAGCCAGAGATTGGTAAGAAAGTATTTGGGCGAGGTGCAGTGGCTCACACCTATAATCCCAGCATTTTGGGAGGCCAAGGCAGGAGGATCGCTTGAGCCCAGGAGTTAGAGACCAGCCTGGGCAACATGGCAAGACCCCTGTCTCCACAAAAAAAAATTTGTTAAGAAAAAAGAAATAATAATTTTAAAAAGTATCTGGATCTCGCCTTTAAAACACAGGCTGCTCTCCTTTGTGTGCAAATGGCAGCAGCCCTGGAGCTGAGGAGGGTCTCCTGTCATCTGACTTCTTTCAGGGCACATTTCCAGAGCCCCTGCTGGGCAGCTGTTCTGGTACTTGGAGTCCCACAGGGAATCCAAAGTCCAGGTTTTCCTGGCACTCACATTCCAAGGGAGAAAACAAAATAGACACAAGTAAAACAAATAAGAGAAGAGCCGATAATAAGTGTCATGGAGAAATCAAACAAGAAAACTCGATAGTGACTGGTGTCACTTGGTAATGCCAAAGTAATTTAGAGGTTTCTTATTTTTTTCTCAAAAATGTTTAAAATAAACTTTCTCAATGAAAAAATCTGTTTTAGCCTTATGATCCTTTTTCTTAAAAAAAAAAAAGAGGGGTATTCAAGTTAAAACAGTGCCATTTTTCCCAACTGTTAGTTGTTGGAAGGAATCGCTTTATTCTTTCCGTCCCTCTCAAATACCTTCGATGTGCCAAGAATGTGGCTTTTACGAGCTGTATTCTCCCGATGATAACGTCTGTTCTTGCCGCAAAAAGTTCGCAACAACTATTGTCGGCAGAAAAGCCAGTTCTTTCTCTCATCAGTCAGGCGGCTTATCCAAAGATCCACTTATTTAAACTGCAAAACAAAGATATCAAGCTGGGGCCAGGCACGGTGGCTCACACCTGTAATCCCAGCACTTTGGGAGGCCGAGGTGGGTGGATCATGAGGTCAGGAGATCGAGACCATCCTGGCTAACACAGGGAAACCCCCTCTCTACTAAAAATACAAAAAAATTAGCTGGATGTGGTGGTGGGCGCCTGTAGTCCCAGTTACTCAGGAGGCTAAGGCAGGAGAATGGCGTGAACCCGGGAGATGGAACTTGCAGTGAGCCGAGATCGTGCCGCTGCACTCCAGCCTGGGCGAAAGAATGAGACTCTGTCTAAAAAAAAAAAAAAAAAAAATCAAGGGCATGTGTGTATGATTTATCTCACGCTTTCTTTTTTATTGTAATTGTTTTTCTTTTTTTTTTTTTTTGAGACAGAGCCTCACTCTGTCACCCAGGCTGGAGTGCAGTGGCACGATCTTGGCTCACTGCAACCTCTGCCTCCTGGGTTCAAGCAAGTCTCATGCCTCAGCCTCCTGAGTAACTGGGATTACAAGGGCGCACCACCACGCCCGGCTAATTTTTGTATTTTTAGTAGAGGCGGGGTTTTGCCATGTTGGCCAGGTTGGTCTTGAACCCCTGACCTCAGGTGATTCACCTGACTCGGCCTCCCAAAGTACTGGTATTACAAGCATGAGCCACCACACCCGGCCTGTTTTTCCTTTTCATGATAAACGGCATGGAAAGTATCATTGCTCCTTCTTTCCAGAAACGTTTTATGAGCATCGATCTGTGAAGTGTCAGTTCTCTGATGTGCGGTGATGCGAGACGCCTTCCTGTGCTCCAGAGGCCTGGCCATCAGACACCAACAGCCATGCTGGACGACATACAGTGGCACAAGTTGAAAGAGAGGCTTCCCTGGAGACATTCAGGGCAGAACAGAGACTCCTTCCAGCAGGGAATTGGGGGCCATTCATGGCACTTGTGGCGTTAAGGCGGCTTTGAAGGAAGGGATTTCCAGATGAGGAGCAGAGGCTGGGAGCGGCCTTTCTTCTCTCTCAGGAATCAGCACCCCTGCTGTCTGCTGTCCTGTGTTTGAAAACAGTGGTTTCATTTTGTTCCCAGTTTGTGAGGCTAGAGGATAAATTCAGTCCTTGTTACCACATCTTGAATTGAGGTCTCCCCAAATGTGTTTTTCCTGGGGAGACAGTCTCTTCCTCCTGGTAATCCCCACTGTCACCTTCACGTGGTCACCCAGCCTCAGCCTAAACAGCAGACGGAGAGGCTTCTCCAAAACAGAAGATGTTTATTTGGGAATAGACCATGACAGTGGGAATACACGGGCCATTGTAAACTAGATGCATATTCAGGGAGATAAAGGAAGACAAAGGTTTTTAAATGAAAAGTGAAGAGGTTTATATAATTGTTTTAAGATGATTATCCTTGGCTACAAAGATCAATAACAAGGGTGACGCCAGTCTGAGATTGGACAGGCAGTTGCTGGGCAGATGTCCTTGTAGAAATGTTGTTTGTGTAAGGTTGTGATGGCCTTCGTGCAAAGCTGTGATTTTAGTAGAGTCTTTTTTTTTTGTTTTTTTTTTTTTTGAGATGGAGTTTCACTCTTGTTGCCCAGGCTGGTGTGCAATGGTGCGATCTTGGCTCACCGCAACCTCTGCCTCCCGGGTTCAAGCGATTCTCCTGTGTCAGCTTCCAGAGTAACTGGGATTACAGGCATGCACCACCATGCCTGGTTAGTTTTGTATTTTTAGTAGAGACGGGGTTTCTCCATGTTGGTCAGTCTGGTCTTGAACTGCGGACCTCAGGTGATCCACCCATCTTGGCCTCCCAAAGTGCTGGGATTACAGGCATGAGCCAATGTGCCCAGCTGAGTCTTTTTCATTTTCAGGGATACAAGTCGGAGAACCCGCTCTTCATGGCCTTCTCCTCCTCTGTCAGAGTTTTCTTAATTTTTTTTTTTTCCTTTTTGAGACAAGGTCTTGCTCTGTCACGCAGGCTGGAGTGCAGTGATGCAATCATAGCTCTCTGCAGCCTCAACATCCCAGGCTCAGATGATCTTCCCACCTTAGCCTTCCAAGCAGCTGAGAGTACAGACACACACCCCCATGCCTGGCTAAAATTTCTGTATTTTTTGTAGAGACCACGTTTTGCCGCGTTGCCCAGGCTGGTCTCAAACTTCTGGACTCAGGCAGTCCTCCCACCTGGCTTCCCAAAGTTTCGGGATTACAGGTATGAGCCACCATGCCTGGCCAGAGTTTTCTTAACCTTACTGACTCCATTTTGATTCTGCCAACTTTCACGCCAGTAACTTGGTTACTGTGTATCCAAGAGCGAATTGGAATCCTAGAGTCAGTTCTTGCCATGGGGCTTAGAGTTTGGAAACAGGGTTCAAGCCCAGCTTCTGCTACTATATAGGTGATGGGCCAGATGCTATGGCTCATGCCTATAATATTAGCACTCTGGGAGGCTGAGGGCAGGCGGATCACTTGAGGCCAGGAGTTTGAGAGCCTGGCCAACATGGTAAAACCCCGTCTCTACTAAAAATACAAAAATTAGCTGAGTGTGGTGGCGGCCACCTGTAGTCCCAGTTACTCAGGAGGCTGAGGCAGGGGAATCGCCTGAACCCGGGAGGCGGAGGTTGCAGTGAGTTGAGATTGCGCCACTGCACTCCAGCCTGGGTGACAGAGCGAGTTTCCATCTCAAAAAAAGAAAAAGAGAGAGAATGTGTGTAAAATCCCTGTGTAAACTCTAGAGCACCATATCATTGTAAGGTCTTTTCATTAGGCATTGTTACAGGCCCCCTGCTTCTAATCAATCAAACAAAGCTAGTGCTCAAGGAATACTTTGATAGTAACTTAAGAAATCTATAATTATAAATGAAAATGAAACACAGTTACCATATTTTGGAAAAATCATAATGTGTTTCAAAGAAAAATGCAAATTGTACATATATGTGGAATTAGTCTTTTAGGGATAATATGTAGGTGCCCTTGCACCTACATATTATCTCAGTCTTCATTTGTATTTACAACCTAAACTACAGGGGCTTTGCCTTTTGCATGAGTATGACCCAAGAATAGTTCTTTTTTTTAAGAGAGTCTTGCTCTGTTGCCCAGCCTGGAGTGCAGTGGCACCATCTCGGCTCACTGCAACCTCTCCCTCCCAGAGTCAAGCAATTCTCCTGCCTCAGCCTCCCAAGTAGCTGGGATTACAGGCACCCACCATCACGTCTGGCTAATGTTTGTACTTTTAGTAGAAATGAGGTTTCACCACGTTGGCCAGGCTGGTCTCAAACTCCTGACCTCAAGTGATCTGCCCGCCTCGGCCTCCCAAAGTGCTGGGATTACAGCTGTGAGCCACCGTGCCCGGCCAGAATAATTTTTATATCTGTGCCTTTCCCTACAAATAGAGACAATAAAAGAAGAATGACAGTCACTAACATCATTGGCAGCTTCTCGTGTGCCATGTGTTACGTTAAGCACCTGGGCTGTGTTATCTCATTGAATCTTCACTGCAACCCCATGTCGTGGGACTGTGATCAGCCTCATTTTACTGATGAGTCAACTGAGACATGGAGAATTTGGAGAATGAAGTGGCAGTTCCTGTCTCCAAAACCTTTAACAATGAAAGCAAATCAAGTGAGATTCTAAATAGCCACAATATTTACAATTAGAGCCTTCAACTAACTTTGTGTATGTGTATGTGTTTTCAGGCTCAATAGACTACTAGCGAAAAGAAGCAAGTGACCATAGAAACTTATTTTAAGAATTCTTCCCTCACCTGCCTTTTTAAATTTAGAGACAGAGTCTTGCTCTGTTGGCCAGGTTCTTCTTGAGCTCCTGGCTCAACCAGTCCTTCCGCCTCAGTCTCCCAAGAAACTGGCACTACAGGTGTGAACCACCATGCCCAGCTCCCCCATTTTTTAAATACAGCTTGAGGGATTATGCTGGATCCTTTTTACACCAGTGGTCCTACAAAATTCACTTCTGTTCATTCATTCATTCATTCATTTGGCTCATTTACTTCGCACCTACTGAGTCCCAGCCACTATGCCAAGTACACAAAAACAACATTCTAAAAAATGACTTTTAGAAAAAAAATATGCTAACGTGGCATATAAAAGTGACTTTTATGGCTGGGCATGGTGGGTTATGCCTGTAATCCCAGCATTTGGGGAGGCTAAGGCAGGAAGATCACCTGAGCTCAGGAGTTCAAGACCAGCCTGGGCAACGTATCAAGATCACCATCTCAATTTTTAAAATATATAAATATGGAAATAAAAAGGAAAAAAAAAAAAAGACTTGTAGGGGAAGGCAGCATTAAATTGTGGTGAAGCGCACACGTTCAGGCATCTGTTTGCCTGCTGTGACCCTTGGAAAAATCATTTAGGCTCTCTGCGTTTCAGAGTCTTCATTTGTAAGATGGGGATAATAGCAGTGCCTACTGTTAAATAAGGTCGTGTATGTGAAGCACTCAGCCAGGTACTGGGCACTTAGTAAATCTTGCTTAAATGTGGCTTTTTTTCCTTTTTTTTTTTTTTTTCTTTTTTTTTGAGACAGAGGCTGGCTCTGTCACCCAGGCTGGAATGCAGTAGCTCAATCTCAGCTCACCTCAACCTCCTCCTCCCAGGTTCAAGCAATTCTTGTGCGTCAGCCTCCCGAGTAGCTGGGATTACAGGTGCATGCCATCATGCCTGGCTAATTTTTGTGTTTTTAGTGGAGACGGGGTTTCACCATGTTGGTCAGGCTGGTCTGGAAGTCTTTCTGACCTCAAGTGATCTGCCCGCCTAGGCCTCCCCAAAGTGCTGGAATTTCAGGCATGAGCCACCATGCCTTGCTGGGAATCTGTATTTTAAACAGGTACTCCTGGGGGTTCTGATGTAAGTGGCTCTGGCATCATGTTCTAGGAAAACTTAGTTTTCTCATCTGTAAAACGAGAATAACAATAAAACTCCAAAGTGTTGTTAGAAGCATTAAATGTAATTAATTTCATAATACACGTTAGAGAGAATATAGAATTGAGGGTCTGGACAGGAGAGCTTTAGTCCTAAATCTGTCTCTAACTTACTCTGTGACCTTCTGGAAGGCACTCAACCTTTCTGTGATTCAGTTTCCTTAGGTATAAACGGAAGGGAATGTCGCTGCTTTATCTCTATCATGCAATTGTTAGGCAAAAGCGCTGAAGACAATGGCTGTGGAACGCCTCTGAGGAGTAGGAAGTGCTAATCTTATGAAACACAGTCCCATGGAAAATTCAGCAGGCAGGAAAGCAGAGACACATGAAACCCACTCAACAGGTATTTAGGATTTCAGGGAGAACTGGAGACCGGGCGGTCTTGACATGGCGAAGCCAGGGAACATCCTTGGGGAACTAGGGAACCTTCTTCCACATGGAAGAAAAGAGCCAATGGGCCGGGCGCAGTGGCTCACGCCTGTAATCCCAGCACTTTGGGAGGCTGAAGTGGGTGGATCACCTGAGATCAGGAGTTTGAGACCAGCCTGGCCAACATGGTGAAACCCCATCTCTACTAAAAACACAAAAATTAGCCAGGTGTGGTGGCGGGAGCCTGTAATCCCAGCTACTCGGGAGGCTGAGGCAGAAGAATCGCTTGAACAGGGGAGGCACAGGTTACAGTGAGCTGAGATCACACCACTGCACTCCAGCCTGGGCTACAGAGCGAGACTTCATCTCAACAACAACAACAACAACAACAAAGGCACTTGAAAAACTTCAAGACTTTCTGAAGCCTGAGCCCTATTGGAGGTGGAAGAAGTGCCCCAGGTGTTGCTGGAACGTCAGCTGCATTAGAACCACTTGGAATGCTTGTGAAACCCCAGAGTGCTGGGTCCCAGCCCCGGGGCTGCCGACTCCAAAGGTTTTGCTTTTCTAAGCAGTTCCCAGGTGCTGTTGATGCTGCTGGTCCAAGGACTGTGGTTGATGCTGCTGGTCCAAGGACTGTGCTTTGAGGACACTGCTGTCAGTGCTGTAAGCTTGCAACCTGCAGACAGGAACCTGCTGTGATGAGCACAGGGTTTTGTAAAAGTTTGAATGTGAATATGCCTAAAGACGGGTCACATCTCCTCTTTGCCCCAGTCACCACTGCTCCCTGTTGTACAGTTGGGGCACCTCACTCATTTATGTTTCTTGCCTGGCCTTGATGGTGTTTGAGTTTTTGAGTTTGCTGCCCTGGCAAACTCACAGAATGCTGGAGCTGGGGCTGAAGCTGAAATGAAACTTTTTTTTTTTTTGAGACGGAGTCTCGCTCTGTCTCCCAGGCTGGAGTGCAGTGGCGCCATCTCGGCTCACTGTGAGCTCTGCCTTCCGGGTTCACGCCATTCTCCTGCTTCAGCCTCCCGAGTAGCTGGGACTACAGGTGCCTGCCACCATGCCCGGCTAATTTTTTGTATTTTTTTTAGTAGAGACAGCGTTTCACCATGTTAGCCAGGATAGTCTCGATCTCCTGACCTTGTGATCCAGCCGCCTCGGCCTCCCAAAGTGCTGGGATTACAGGCGTGAGCCACCATGCCCGGCCTTTTTTTTTTTTTTTAGACAGGGTCTCACTCTGTCACCCAGACTGGAGTGCAGGTGTACAATTATAGTTCACTGCAGCCTAGACCTATGGGGCTCAAGCAGTCTGTCAACCTCAGCTTCCTGAGTAGCTAGAGCCACAGGCACGAGCCACTACACCCGGCTAATTTTTTATTTTTGTAGAGATGTTGCCCAGGCTGGTCTTGAACTCCTGGATTCAAGCAATCCTCCTGCTTTGGCCTCCCTAAATGTTGGGATTATAGGTGTGAGCCACCACGACCAGCCTGGAATGAACCTTTGAAATCTTTCTAGCAAAGCTCTTTGTTGAATGTGGGGAAACTGCAAAATGTGATTAATTGTCCATAGACGTTAACAACAATATGTATAACGAAAGCTGAGTCAATGGAACTATTCTTTAGCTGTGAGAATAGGACCAAATGCCTTTGCTATTCAATGCATATGTTTTTTGTTGTTTTTTTTTTTTTTTTTTTTTTTGAGATGGAGTCGCACTCTGTCACCCAGGCTGGAGTGCAGTAGTTCAATCTCCACTCACTGCAACCTCTGCCTCCTGGGTTCAAGCGATTTTCCTGCCTCAGCCTCCCAAGTAGTTGGGACTACAGGCACGCACTGGTCCGGGCTATTTTTGTATTTTTAGGAGAGACAGGGTTTTGCCATGTTGGCCAAGCTGGTCTCAAACTCCCGACCTCAGATGATCCACTGGCCCCCGCCTCCCAAACTGCTGGGACTACAGGCGTGACTCCTGCACCCGGCTCAATGCATATGATTTTAATTCTCTTGTATCAGGTGTAGGGGAGGGGGAAATGGCTTCCTTCCACCCTTCTAGGTTCTTTGGCTGGGCTACAAACTAAACTGACATAAGACAGACTAACAGGAGAAAAACTATTTGAATTAACATGCACACACACGAGAGTCCCCCAAAACATGAGTCTCCAAGAAGGGTCAGATGATTGAAGCTTATATAGCATCCTGAGCTGCAGAAAGGAATAGGGCTTAGGGTTTCTCAAGGGGGCTTTGACACAAGTTATGGGAGGGTGATGGGAAGAAATGTATGGTGAATAAAGGTTGCCTTGTTACACAGATAAACAGCCTCTGTAGCCAGGCTCAGTGGCATGTGCCTGTAGTCCCAGCTACTCGGGTGGCCGAAGCGGGAGGACTGCTTGAGCCCAGAAGTTTGAGACATTAGTGCATGATGATTGTGCATGTGAGTAGCCGCTGCACTCCAGCTTGGGCAATGTAGTGCAATTTCATCTCTAAAAAAATTCTCTCAGGTAATAGAAGCTGTCTGGAGCAGCCTGCTTCCTGATACAGATAGTTTGACTAATGTAGATTTCCTTCATAGATGTAAATTTATTTTACAAAAGGACAGCTTTTCAGAGCTACTCCTGTGTCTGCAGTTTCTCAGAATAACCAGCTCAAAATATACCAAAGAAGTATATTTTGGGTTGGCATATTCTGGTCTCCTACAGTTATATTTTGGGGTGGTGTGTCCTGAGCCCCACCACAGGATTAAATTCAATAATAAAAGAAATTAGGACAGTTCACATTTTGGGGGTTCTGCCCAGTTCTGCCCCTTACTAGCTGTGTGACTTTGAGCAGAGGACTTAACCTTCCTGATCTGTGGCTTCACTCATGAAACCTCCTTGCCTGAATTACAAATGATCCCTGGTGGTCAGGCGCGGTGGTTTATGCCTGTAATCCCAGCATTTTGGGAGGCCACAGTGGGCAGATCACTTGAGGTCAGGTGTTCGAGACCAGCCTGGCCAACATGATGAAACCCCGTCTCTACTAAAAATACAAAAATTAGCTGGGCATGGTGGTGGGCGCCTGTAATCCCAGCTACTCGGGAGGCTGAGGCAGGAGAATTGCTTGAACCCAGGAGGTGGAGGTTGCAGTGAGCTGAGATCACACCTCTACACTCCAGCCTGGGTGACAGAGCAAGACTTCACCTCAAAGAAAAGACAAAAAAAACCAAATGATCCCTGGTAGGCCCTGATTACCTGGCATAGACAGAACCATGATAAATGGCACCGAGTCTGGGGTTATTTCAACTTTACCCAGCCTGGAATCTTCCCCATCTAACCAAACATTATTTATACCTTCATCCCTTCTCTTCGAGAAGCAACCTGGCAAAGTTGCAAGAAACAAGGCTTTAGCATCAGACAGACCAGGGTTCCAATTCTGACTCTTCTGTTTGGCTTTGAACATATTCGACTTGAAGCTGAACGTCAGTGCTTGAGGTACCAATAGGAAGCCCAAGCAGACGGGGGTTTCATGTAATAACATAGGGAGTCTGGGAGCCTCACACGATTGAAGAATATGTGCCCTGATGTATTCAGATGTTCCAAACTTCCTAGTGCTGTGCTGGCAAAAAGAAAACCATTTATGGGCCCTTTTTCCCTTTAGTAGCCAGTTTCTGTCCCTATGGTAGGTGCTTGCTAAATATTGGTTCTCAGGCGTGGTGGCTCATGCCTGTAATCCCAGCACTTTGGGAGGCTGAGGCAGGTGGATCACCTGAGGTCAGGAGTTCAAAACCAGCCTGGCCAACATGGTGAAACCATCTCTACTAAAAATACAAAAATTAGCCAGGCCACCCTCGCACTTGTAATCCCAGCTACTCAGGAGGCTGAGGCAGGAGAATCGCTGGAACCCAGGAGGTGGAGCTTGCAGTGAGCCGAGAAGGTGCCACTGCACTCCAGCCTGGGTGACAGGGTGAGACTCTGTCTCAAAAAACAAACAAACAAAAAAACAAAAACCACAATATTGGTTCTCTCCCACCCTCCTTGGGACGCAATAGGTCTGTGGGCAGCTTCCTGTTCTTAAGCTCTCCTGAGGGTTGCAGGAGATTGCAGGAGCACTCCTGAGGTTGCTGCAAAACTTAGCTCCTCACTTTTATTTTCCACCAGCATTTCTCTCCCCAGTGAGATGGGGAACTCCTGGCAAGTCAATTGCACATACTGTTTT
The DNA here is from genome assembly GCF_002776525.5 of Piliocolobus tephrosceles. Classification (NCBI taxonomy): domain Eukaryota; kingdom Metazoa; phylum Chordata; class Mammalia; order Primates; family Cercopithecidae; genus Piliocolobus; species Piliocolobus tephrosceles. Next base: position 133,619,386 of record NC_045440.1, on the reverse strand, counting down.
TATCAGCCCAACTGAGGCAGGTTGCAGGCTTACCAAATCCTTGCTGATGGCTCAATAAACAACAATGACAAGTTCCAGCTTTACTCGGATCACAGACAGTCTCCAGGCCAGAATTTCTCAAAGCAGAAACCACCATCAGCTTGGGGGGCGGGGGAGGCGGGGGTAGAATCGATAGGAAAGGCAGCTCTCCGAGCCCCATGCTAGAGCTAGTAATCAGACTGTGCCATAGAGTCTCCACTTTTTCCTGGAGATTCTATGATCGCTCCCTGGGTGATTTTTTTTTTTTCTTTGAGATGGAGTCTCACTCTGCCGCCCAGGTTGAAGTGCAGTGGCGCGATCTTGGCTCACTGCAACCTCCATTGCCTAGGTTCAAGCGATTCTCTTGCCTCAGCCTCCCAAGTAGCTGGGACTACAGGCACGTGCCACCACAGCCGGCTAATTTTTGTATTTTTAGTAGAGACAGGGTTTCACTATGTTGGCCAGGCTGGTCTCGAACTCCTGGCCTCAGGTAATCCACCCGCCTCTGCCTCCCAAAGTGCTGGGATTACAGGTATGAGCCACCATGCTTGGCCTCTGGGTAATTCTTACACATCAGAGTTTGAGAAGCACTGACTTTGGCACCTTCTGGCTGGGCTCTAGAACGAGGTGATTGCGAAATTAAATCCTCAAACAGGCAGATTTCTCTGCACGAAGGGTGAGAGCCTGCAGAGGAGACCTGTGGCTGGACCTGTCAGGCAAGGTTGGTGGCCATTTTATCATTGACATTGTATCTTCTCCCCATTCATCCACCCATTCATGAGTGTATGAAATTTTGACTTAGCATCTCTATGTTTCTGGTACAGGACTAAGGTCTGAATAAGATAGTGTCAGCCCTGGAGGAAATTACCCTGAAGAGGAAAACAGCAGTTTCTCTCTCACACTCTTCTTCCCCGCCTGGGTTTTGCGCTGCGAGTGGCCTTGCAGTGCACTATTTAAAAAACACATGGCTGGGCCCGGTGGCTCATGCCTGTAATCCCAGCACTTTGGGAGGCCGAGGCGGGCGGATCACAAGGTCAGGAGTTTGAGACCAGCATGGTGAAACCCCGTCTCTACTAAAAATACAAAAAATTAGCCGGGCATGGTGGCGTGTGCCTGTAGTTGCAGCTACTCAGGAGGCTGAGGCAGGGGAATTGCTTGAACCCGGGAGGCGGAGGTTGCAGTGAGCTGACATCGTGCCACTGCACTCCAGCCTGGGCAACAGAGTGAGACTCAGTCTCAAAACAAAACAAAACAAAACAAAACAAGAAAACATGTCAGATTAACATCCTCACCTATATGTGCATCAAACCATGGGATTCGACATGTGTACACAGTGTGATGGCAGCTGTGTTAAAATGCATTCCCCAAACACCAGGAGACGAGAAGTTAAATGTTGAGAAAGAACGGCTGGCCCTGGAGCATTATGGGTGAGTTTTGCTTTCTTTCTTACACTTTACTCTTCCTCTGTTTCTTTCTTTCCTTCCTTCCTTCCTTCCTTCCTTCCTTCCTTCCTTCCCTTCCTTCCTTTGTTTCTGTTTTTTTTTTCTTTTTTTTTGAGACAGTCCTCCAGGCTGGAGTGCAGTGGTGCGATCTTGGCTCATTGCAGCCTTGGCTTCCCAGGCACAGCACAGGCGATTCCTGTGACTCAGCCTCCCGAGTAGCTGGGACTACAGGTGCCCGCCACCATGCCCTACTAATTTTTTGTTGTATTTTTGTAGAGAAGGAGTTTCACTATGTTGCCCAGGCTAGTCTCGAACTCCAAGCTCAAGCAATCCACCCAATTCGTCCTCCGAAAGTGCTGAGATTACAGGCGTGAGCCACCACACCCAGCCTCCTCTCTTGATTTTTCTATGATTAACATGGGTTACTTTCAGAATTAGAAAAAGTAACTCACGTAAACATTGTCTTCTTCCTGTGAGTATGCACGTGGGCGTGCATGCATGTGTGTGTGCACACGCCTATGCTTGTGGACCAGGATAGAGAGGTGTTTTATGCTGACAGAAATGATTCATATTAAGTGTAGGGGTGGTTTATTTCACTGTGATGGGAGGGAGATAACTCCTATTTCTTATCACATAGGGCCATTTGATGTCTCATTCATCGTCACTGACACAGGATGCCAGCAACACCTCGGTGGGGAATAAGGTACCCCCGACCTCCAAAAGTGAGTTTATCTGGACAACAAAAGTTAACCTAGGTATGCAATTCTTCTCTCTGTAAGTGACCATTTAACAGGCTGGGTGCGGTGGCTCACGCCTGTGACCCCAGCACTTTGGGAGGCTGAGGCAGGTGGACTGCTGGAACTCACGAGTTTGAGAGCCTGGGCAATGTGATGAAACCCTGTCTCTACAAAAATACAAAAATGAGCCAGGTGTGGTGGGGTGTGCCTGTAACCCCAGCTACTTGGGAGACTGAGGTGGGAGGATGGTTTGAGTCCAAGAGGCACAGGTTGCAGTGACCCATTTATTTTGCCACTGCACCCAGACTGGGTGACACAGTCAGACTGTCTCAAAAAAAAAAAAAAAAAAAAAGTTAAGCATTTAACAGCAGTGTCTCCAAAACAAATCACGTTTCCCAGCTTTTCTTGAGGATTTAGGCTCTTGGCGGAGTATGAAGGGCTAGGGGCTCTCCCACTGAGCCATCCCAGGGAGCTGGCAGGGTTTCTGTTTGTTTTCTTGCTCTTCATGGTAGCTGTCACCTTGTAACGTACCAGTAACATGCCGGACATCCTCTTCTCAGCTCGTGTCCACAGAGTCTGTGAGGAGTTGACAGGGAGAGGAGGTTGCTGCACCTGCTTCAGCCATGTCACCACCATCTACCATGTGTGCTCTGTGCCAGCACGGGTGTGGGGGAAATACCTCTCAGAAACGTTCTGTGTCCCATCAGTAACTGTAGCATGTACAGTTCCAAGTCACTAGATAGCAATTTCTAAAGTTACCCTGAGATGAACTGAATGTGTCCCCCGACCATTTGTAAGTTGAAATCCTAACCCCCAATGTGATGGCATTAGGAGGTGGGGCCTTTGGGAGGTCATGAGGTCATGAGGGTGGGGCCCTCATGAGTACACAGTGTCCTTATAAAAGAGACCCCGAGAGCTTCTCTGGCCCTTCCACCACTTGAGGACGCAGCGAGGAGGCAGAAATCTGCACCTGGGAAGAGGACCCCCACCATAATCTGACCATGCCGGCACCCCAATCTTGGACTTCCAGGCTCCAAAACTGCGAGAAAGAAACTTTTGTCCTTTATAAGCCATGCAGTCTGTGGTGCTTTGTCACAGCAGCCCTAATGGACTAAGATGTACCCGGTATTCCCCATGGGTCCATGTTCTGAAACATTTTCTATACCATATAGTAACAACAACGATAGCGACAATGACAACAATAACAATAGCTGCCACTGATGAGGCACCTTCCAGGCGAATGTCACCTATGCTGTCCCACCCAGTCCCCACCACAGTCCTTTGATGACGGTGATGCAGCATCTCCGCCCCCATTTTACCTGATGAGAAACACAAGGCACAGAGAGGCTTAATACTTTTCCAAGTCCCTGCAGCCAATAGGAACTAAAGGCTGGATTTGAATTCAGCTTTCTCTAAATTGAGTCTGTTTTTTCCACTGTATTACACTCTTCTTCAGAAACACAAATTAGTGAGCCGGCTGTGGTGGCTCATGCCTGTAATGCCACCACTTTGGGAGTCTGAGGCAGGAGGATTGCTTGAGGTCAGGAATTCGAGGCCAACCTGCGCAACATGTTGAAACCCTGTCTCTACCAAAAACAAACAAACAAACAAACCAAAACACCCTCAGAAAACAAAAAAAAGCATAAATTAAGTTATAATAATAACAATAATACCCAAACTGCATTATTCAATACCAAATCCTTTTAATTTCCATCGTGAAAGGATTAGTTACATAAACCGGCTGCTCTTAAGTAGTTACTGCACTCTGTTGCTATGATTCTGACATATTGGTTCATTTCTGCAATGCTATTGTGGATATATTGAAATACCAAAAATACAGTTAAGGTTCTGCTCACTAGCTTTTTATCCCTCAAGTTATTCTTTCCTTAAAATTCAGGTGAAATTCACATAACACATAGCTAACCATTTTAAACTGAACAACTGGGTGGCATGTGGTACATTCACTATTGTGCAACTACCACATTTGATTTAATTCCAAAATATTTTTGTCACTCCCAAAAGAAACCCCATATCCATTAAGTAGTTACTCCCCATTCTTCCCTCCTCCCAGCCCCTGGAAACAATCACTTATCAGCCTTTGAAGCCCGTCCCCCATAAAGACCCTGTTCCAACTTGAGGGAGAGCTGTGTGTGTCCCCGGGAGTCACTCCACCTCACTAAGTGGGATTCCCAGCCTAACAGGGCTGGATGAGCCTCTGAAGCGTCTTCCCAGGGCTGTGCTCCAGTGCAGGATGGCATTCCCTAGTGGGCTTGGGGGCGGTTTTCCCTTTTGGGTCCCAATGGCCAGAGGTGTGAGGAGACTGAAAAGCACTACGCCTAATGCCACTGAGTTTGCTTTTATCGCGATGGGATGTGGAGTGGGCTTAGTTGCAAAATACTAACAGTAGGACAAAAGCGGAGTTTCTCTGTGTCTCCTGACTTTACCTTCTGTTACCTTCTATACACAATAGCACTCTTGCAAACGCTCAGCAGGGAAATGCATTTTGGAGGAATATTTTTGAGGGGCATAGCACATATGAAGGAAATAGCTATTTTTTGCTTGAAAGATGTGTGGACCACATGTGCTATGAAAGCACAGGCTTCTTTTTTCATTTTTCATTTTCAAAATCTTGGTTTTTCAAGATTCTTTGCTTGGCCAATGAAAGCACCGGATTCTAATGTTGAAAGTGAAATGTGCATCCTGCTTTCCAGTTATAAAGCATGAAAAATTCATTTTCTTATAGTCCTCACAACAACAGAAGATAACATTATTATTCCCACTTTACAGATAAGAACATTCCAGAAGTCAGAGGTTAAATGACTTGCCCAGAATTGCACAGATGAAAATGGCAAGCAGGCCTTCCCAAACCCAAAGACAGTGCTCTCTATAGGATGCTGGACTTCTGCCTACCATTGTCAAGGTTGACACCCGGGGAAACAAAGCAGTCACTACAGAATTGCCAGAGGTTTCCCTGGGTATTATTCCCAGGTTCCCACTGGCTTGAGTTGGTCAAACCTATCAGGATCAGAGTGAGCCAAGGCTCATCCTCCTCAGCCTCACTGTATCCAGTGAACCGACACTTTCCCCTGAGACACACACATCTGAGTGAGACTCCCGATCCCAGGTATTTCAGAATTCAGTGGAGTGCAGGCTAGCAGGGATCCAGGCTCTGCTCTCACCTACACCTCTTCTGCCCTGCTTCCTGGACCCCCAGATTTGCACTCCATGTTAGTCACATCAACTATTTACAGATCCCAAGCTTGCCTGAAAGTTCCTTACCTCATGCCTTTAAATAATTTTTTTTTTTTTTTGAGGCGGAGTCTCGCTCTGCCGCCCAGGCTGGAGTGCAGCAGCGGGATCTCCGCTCACTGCAAGCTCCGCCTCCCGGGTTCATGCCATTCTCCTGCCTCAGCCTCCTGAGTAGCTGGGAATACAGGCACCCGCCACCACGCCCCGCTAATTTTTTGTATTTTTAGTAGAGATGGGGTTTCCCCGTGTTAGCCAGGATGATCTCCATCTCCTGACCTCATGGTCCGCCCACCTTGGCCTCTCAGAGTGCTAGGATTACAGGTGTGAGCCATCGCGCCTGGCCACCTTTAAATATTACGGTAGGCCAGGCACAGTGGCTCCAGCCTGTAATCCTAGCACTTTGGGAGGCCAAGGCAGGTGGTGAATACCTGAGCTCAGGAGTTTGAGACCAGCCTGGGCAACATAGCAAAACCCCTTCACCACAGAACAATACAAAAATTAGGCTGGGCGCGCGGTTTTTGGGAGGTTGAGGCGGGTGCATTACCCGAGGTCGGGAGTTCGAGACCAGCCTGGCCAACATGGTGAAACCCCGCCTCTACTAAAAATATAAAAATTAGCAGGCGTGGTGGTGCACATCTAATGTGGTGCACATCTAATCCTAGCTCCTTGGGAGGCTGAGGCACGAGAATTGCTTGAACCCGGGAGGCAGAGATTGCAGTGAGCCAAAATCGCACCACTGCATTCCAGCCTGGGTGACAAAATGAGACCCTGTCTCAAAAAAAAAAAAAAAAAAAAAAAGGAAAATTGTAACAGTTATGATAATAATAACAATAATGGTGATTGCTTTCTCCTGGGTCCTATCTATATTAGGTTCTATATGTGTGCTATTTCATTTAACCCTCACCATAGCTTAATGAAGTCATTATTATCCATTCCATTTCACAGATGAACAAACGGAGGCTCAGAGTGGATAAGTGCTTGGGCTCTGGAGTCAGACAATGGAGGTACACACCGGCTCCACCACTGTCTAATCAGTGTGACCTTGGGCAAATCTCATCTCTCTTTCAGCTGCAGTATCTTCATGTATGACACTGGGCCATGATAAACCTGCTTCATGGGCCTGAGCACATTTGGCACCTGGTTAGTACTTTATAAATGTTCAGAATTGTTAACACTCATTTTATAAGCAGCTCAGCTCTGCCTGCTTCCAAACTCTTTTCCTGCTTCTCCTCAAGGTCATAGTTCAGGACCCAGTGGTTTCCCACCTACTTCTCAGTCCCCACAGCAAGGTGGACATTAGTTCCCTTCCTTTAGGAATGAGGGCACTGGTGCTCAGATAAACTTAGAGAGCAACCCAGGGAGTCCTGCTAAAATGGCACCATCTCAGTGCCCCCTGGGTGCGGTGGCTTATGCCTGTAATCCCCACGCTTTGAGAGGCTGAGGCAGGGAGGATCCCTTGAGCCCAGGAGAAAGAGGCCAGCCTGGGCAACACAGGGTGACCCACCTCTACAAAAATTTTTAAAAATTAGCCAAGCATGGTGGTGCATACCCGTGGTCCCAGCTCCTCAGGAGGCTGAGGTGGGAGGATAGCTTGAGCCCAGGAATTCGAGGCTGCAGTGAGCTATCGCATCACTGCACTACCTAGCTTGGCCAACAGCAAAATCCTGTCTTAGACAAAAACAAAAAACAAAAAACAAAAAACAAAAAAACAAAAGGAACGACTGGCTCCTAATCAGGTAACTTAGCACTGAGTATGATGGGAGCACACCCCAACTCCCCCATAGCTGGAAGTGGAGGTGGAAAGACAATGGAAGCTTTTGATGCAACCCTTTTGATACGCTGCTAGAGGAGAGCAGAAAGATACTTGAGAGAACATTGTCTATCTTCCCGAGAAATTTCTGGCTGAATGTCAAGATGATAGGATGGGCTTCTGGGCCGGGAAGCAAGGCAGAGGGAAGGAGAGTATCAGTTTCCTAGGCACGTCCTGTTACAAGGAGAAAAACAGTATTTTCCATTCTAGACCAGTGGAAGGATGAGGTCTCCCATAATACCTGAAACTGGAATTACGGTGAGGAGCTTTTTATGAGGGAATTTCTGTACTAAATTTAAAGTCCTTGGAGAACCGCTTAGGGTAGCACTGACAGCCCACACCCTCCCCTCACCCCGCTTTATTTTTCCTCTGGCATAGCACTTAGCACCATCAGACCCATCAGATATTTACGGCCTATCCCTGCTGCCCCTCCCGGGCAGGGATTTTGTCTTGGTTCGCATCTGCAGCTCCAGGGCCTAGAGCAGCCTGGGCACTTAGTAGGCCCAGTGAGTATCTGCGGGAGGGCTGAATGGGTGCGTGGACAACATTCCTCTTACTGACCCCGCTGCGAGGTGAGCCAGGCAGGGACTGTCACCATTCCTGAAGTCCAGGTGAGGGAGAAGCGACCCAGGGACAGGAACCTGGCCGGCCCGAAGGTCTGGAGACCGGGATTCGAGCCCGAGCCCTACCTGACAGGCCGTGACCTTGGGGGCCACCCCTGCGCCTCTGAGGGCCGGGTTTCCTCCTCGCACAATGAGGGCAATGACCCCCAACCGCAGCGCGCCCCGCAGTGACTTGCCCAAGGTCACCACCATCCCGGGCCCGTGGCGCCCCGGCTCGGGAGGACATGGGCCAGGCGGGCGCGGGGTTCTGGGGTGGGGGCCGGCGCAGGGCGGTCCCGGGGCGCGGCGCGCGCTGACGCCGGGGCCCCGCGATGCGGCGGGGACTGGGCGCGGGGGGAGGCGCGTCGCGAGGCAAGCGTCCTCCTTTTGTGCGAGCGCCGGCGGCTCGGCTTCTCGAAGGTAAACAGCGCTTCCTCTTCCTCCTCGCCGCGCCTCTTCCTTTTATAGTTATTTCTCGCCTGGCACTCGCCCGGGCCGCTGCTGCTGCTGCTGCCGCCGCGGCGGGGGCAGCTCGCAAACCTGTGGCGGTGACGTGAGCCCCGCCAACCCGGAAACGGCGGCGGCGGCACCGGAGGCTCCGAGTCTCCTGCGCTCCCGCGCCGCGCTCCCCTCGTCCGCCCGGGCCGCCAGGTACGTGCCGGGGCTCTGAAGGCGCCGCCGCCCGGCCAGCCCGCGCGCGCGCCCCTGGATCCGATTTGCTCCTGGAGAGGGCGCGGGGTGCGGGGCGCGCGCGTGATGGGTGCAGGGAGAGGCTGGGGTGCAATCCGGGCCGCCGGGCCGGGCGCTGCGGTGGGTGGACAGGGGGCGCCGCCGGGGTGGGGGCGTCCGGGCCGGCGGGCGCGGGGGTCCCGGGGGAGGCTTCTCGAGTGCGCGGGGGGCGGGGGCGGGGGCGGACGCGAGGGGAGCGCGCAGCGGGGCCGCCGCCCGGGTCCACCCAGCTGCGGAGCCGGCGCCTGGTGCGCCTCGAGGCAGGGGGCGCTCGGGTCGGGGTGGCTGGTCCTGGGCAGACCCTTCCTGCGAGCCAGGTGTCGGCGCGGGGACTGACCCTGGCAGCAGCGCTGGCCCCCGGCCACCACCCATCAGGGGCTTGGAAGGCCAGTGGCATTCGATTTGAGGAACTAAAGGGGGTGAACAAAATCTCCATTGGCCTCAAGACTTCCTCCTGGGGTGGCCACCCGCCTATGTTTAAAGAGCACTTCCTCTTCGTCTTTTATCTTTTCATCATCCTTCTTTTTAAATGGAAGTTCAGTGTTAACGGGTGGGTACCCTTGCAGCCTGCAGGGCTTTCCTGGGGCTGTGTGCATACACACTGGGGGTGGGAGAAACCTGTGTGTCCTTTGAAACGTGTGTTCTGTGTCAGGGGTGGAAGGAAGGAGGTCTTCCCGTGCTGGCGCTTCTTGGGGTGTGTTTTTGCTACCCACCCTGCTGCGTGAGATGGAGGGGTGCGGAGGGATAGAGTGGGAAGCTGGGGCAGCGGAGGAGTGTCACGTGCACTTTGCACCCATGTTTAATTCCTGGCCCTGCCGTTTACTAGCTGTGTGACCTTGGGCAAGTCGCTTACCCTCTCTGAGTCTTAGGGTCCCGTCTGTAAAATGGGCTGCTGCGAGTGGGGCCTTGAGAAAACCAGCGTAGATTTCCTGGCCTGGAGGGGGCGCAGTGATAGAAAGTGTCATTGCCAGTCACCTTGAATTTCTGCATCCCCAGCACCTAGAAAGGATGCCTTGGAGCACGTGGGAAGCACCCCATAGATAATTGTGAGATGAACGGGTGGGTGGTGAATTTTGAGAGGTGAGCCAGTGTGCTTCCACATTTTGGCTTCCTTGCCCTGTAACTTCCATCCACGATCCCTGGGGAGCAGTTTTGCCATGGGAGTTGGATGGACTCCTCCCCTCTCTGAGGAAGACCATCTTGTGAAAATGTATTTACTCCCATGTGAAAAAGGGCTTAAACTCTGACTTTGAGATTCTCCCATTCTTGGAAGATTGCACTGGGGGAAAAATAAAAAGAAGGCGTCATTTTGATCGCCACTGCCAGATGACTGACTGAGGCCAGCAGCCAAGGCTGAGCCAGGGCTGACGGCTGGGATGGTTTCCCAGGCCTGGGGTTCCTGTAATGTGGGGGAAGCCCGGAAGAGGTGGCTTTTCTACCTTGGTTGGCATGCAGAAGTGGTCAGCTGGCCTGAGTTTTCTTCCTGGGGAGACACGTTGGAATTTGCACTCTAGATCCTTGTTGGGCTCACAGCACGGAGAAGGGCAGAGTGTGTGATGCAGGAGGCTGCAGTGGGTTCTAGCACAGGGAGACTTGGAAATGGTTTTCAAATAAAGGCCGATATATGTTTCTGCCTTCACTTTGGGAGATTTTCAAGTAATTTTGCTCTCTCTGACAGCCACCCCTTCTCCTTTCTCAGCTCCCAAAGTCTTCTGTGTACCTCTCTTAGGATCCTTAGCTATGTGGGTCCCCCAACTCCGGAGCCCCGTAAGTGCTACTATTATTTTTAAGAGACAATAGCAGACCCTTCTGTGCAGCAACGTCCTGCAGTTTGAGCATGTGCAGATTCATTTTGTTTGTGTTTTGGAGAAAAGGTCTCACGGTATTGTTGAGGTTGAAGTAGTGCAGTGGTGTGATTATGTCTTACTGCAGCCTTGACCTCTCAGGCTCAAGCCATCCTCCTACCTCAGCCTCCCGTGTAGCTGGGACCACAGGTGTGTGCCACCATGCCCAACTAATTTTTTAATGTTTTGTAGAGACGGGGTCTCCCTGTGTTGCCCAAACTCCTGGGCGCAAGGGATCCTCCCTGCCTTAGCCTCCCAAAGTGCTGGGATTACAGGCGTGAGCCAGTGTGCCCGGCCCAGGTTCATTTTGAATGACTGAACTGTGGAGTGGCCAGAGTTACCTGTAAAGGAGAGCTAGGGTTCTCATTTTCCTGAGACTTAGAGAGAGTGCGGGACTTGGCCCAAGACCCTTCAGTCAGGAAGGGGCAGATTGAGGGTCCTCACCTAAGTCTTCGGCCTGCAGAGCTCACGTTTCTTCTTACAGACCCTGAGTGATCTTTGTGCTTCCTCTGGCACCTGACTTGCTGCCTGGCACATGCAGGAAACGGTACGTGTCTTTGACAGAATGAGCAGAATGATGGGTTCCCCTTTGCTCTTTGAGGATGGACATTCTTTTTCCATCTCGAGGTCAGCCCACTGGCCTGCAGTTGACCTTGAAATGGTTCTCCCGTGGTTCCTCCCTATGTGGAATCCTGGTCCCTGACAGCTCTTATATCAGGATCCAGAGACCCATGCACAGGAAGCACAGGAAGGACGCCCGAGGGATGCCGGTGCCAGGAGGTTGTGGCCTCACCCGTGCTCAGCATTACTGCCATCTCGTTAATTGAAGAGACCACCATTCATGTGGCTTTGGCGGTCTGGGACTTGGCTGTCTTCAGCAAAATCATCCATCACCGAGCATTGTAAAGGAAGTGTTGTAAAATTCAGATTACAATCTGAATTTTCACTATCTCTTGGCCGTGCAGCCTTCCAGAGGTCACTTACTCTCGGCACCCTCTTTTCCTCATCTCCAAACAGGCAAAAGAATCCCCATCGGTCTCCCAGGGCTCCTGAGTAAGAGTAAGATCCAAATTCATACCTCGGTTTTCTTTCTCACTGCTCATGTGCATGGAACCAAGTTTGTTCCCTTCTTGGAGCCTCAGTGTTCTCATCTGTAAAATGGATGCATATATCATGGGGTTGAGTTGCTCCTGGCAGTAACGTAAGCGAAGCCCTTAGCATAGGCCCCTGTTCCCATTGCACACCCCATATAATAGTGATCACCATCCATGATTTTTGTTAACAACAGTAATAATCACTGTTTCCTCAGCAAGCGTATAGGCATCTCAAAGACCAGATTCATCTCTCTGATTTAGCTTGAATTGGAGCTTCTTGAAAGAAATAAATTTGGCTGGGAGGAGTGAAGGGTTCATTTTTTTTTTTTTTCTCTTCCCTAAAGGGGATACTTGATAAAGACCTGTTGAAGACAGACTCCTTCTGATCTTGTTTTTCATTCATTTCTCAGGGTAAGGGCTATCCCCCGTCCCTGTTTTTCTGTCTCTCTTGTAAAGTCCCCTCTTTATGTGTCTGTGACACTCATTTCCTATCTTCTCATAACCTTCGCATCGACTTCTTCCTCCATTCAGTTGAGACTTTCCTTCTCTGGGCTCTCAAATGGACAGGTCCTTTTGCTTCAGTAGAACTTTGGCAATTAAGTCTTTGATAGTCTTAAAACAGGTGATTGGCCTCCCCAGGCTGAAAGAAAGGCAACTTTGTTAGCCTAGGATGCACGAGATTAAGAGCAATTTTTTTTCCTCTCTTCCTTTTCTCCTTCTAGAGGCAGTGAAGGTTTGGGGGCCCTATAGCCTGTGTTCACATCCTGGCTCTGCCACTCACTAGCCCTGTGGCCTTGGCCAAGAGACTTCCTTTCTCTTTGTCTCTCTCTTCATCTTTCAAATGAGGACTAACAGTCGCCACCTGGAAGTGTTGTTGTGACGATCAACCCAGAGGTTGTATGGACAGTGCCCAGCAGAGAGCATGGCACCTAGTAGGTGCTCAGCAGTGTCTGTTTCTTCCCTCGGCCCCTGGTGCTCTTTCTGTCCCTCCCCTGGTCCCATCATCTGTCCCCACATCCCATCGTCTTGCCCTCCCCGGACAGAGCTTCAGTTTCCTTTGGGAATAGAGCCTTTGGCTGGCAGGTCACTCCTAGATTAAAGTTGGAACCTCCAAGCTTTATGAAGTCCAAGTGTGCTATTTTAAACCAATTGTGGACTTTTGTGTGGTGCTTCCGCTGAATGGAAAGATAATTGTACCAGAGCTTGTCAAGAAGAGTAAATGGGCGAGTCGTGGAGCTTACATTCTGTCCCATTGATTTTTTTTTTTTTCCTCCTTCTTTTGGAGGACTTACTAGCTGCCATCTGCTCCTTGAACATCGTGTTCATAAATATATAAATAATCGAAGTTGATGAGGAGGTTTGCTTAAAGAAGTGTTGCTGAGAGTGATTTTTATAAATATTTAAGATAATCTGAAATCATTAAAGGAATTGCGGGGTTTATTAAAAAACTGAAGACGTGTTTTGGAAAGGATCCTTTTCTTTACAAGCTGAATAAATGTCAAGAGTAGAGAAATGAGGGACGAGAGCTTTCTGAGTGTGGACATGAGACCCACGCTGGTGAGTGGGCAGCCAGTCTGTCTGACTCTGCCAGGCCTGAGCATTCTTTTTTTTTTTTAATTTTTTAATTTTAATTTTAATTTTAATTTTTGAGATGGAGTCTTGTTCTGTCGCCCAGGCTGGAGTGCAGTGGCACAATCTCGGCTCACTGCAAGCTCCGCCTCCTGGGTTCACGCGATTCTCCTGCCTCAGTCTCCTGAGTAGCTGGGACTACAGGTGCCCGCCACTGCGCCGGGCTAATTTTTTTGTATTTTTAGTAGAGATGGGGTTTCACCTTGTGAGCCAGGA
>NC_045440.1:133599609-133605916 GCF_002776525.5 Piliocolobus tephrosceles | reverse complement strand
TTTTTTTTTTTTTTTTTTTGTATTTTTAGTAGAGATGGGGTTTCACCGTGTTAGAGACAGGGTTTCTCCATATTGGCCAGGCTGGTCTCGAACTCCTGATCTCAGGTGATCCACTCGCCTCAGCCTCCCAATGTACTGGGATTACAGGTGTGAGCCACTGCGCCTGGCCGCCTCAGAGTTCTTGAAAGCTGCCTGGGCTTCCTTGAGGGTTGGAGAGGGCCAGTGATTAATGTGTGCCAGGAGTCCCCCCGGGGGGCACACATTTCATATTCTGCTTGTGAGAGTCAGTGGCGGGCTTCTAGAAGGTTCCTAAGGCAGATCTCCTTTGGTTAATGATGGACTGTGTTTTAGTGAGACCTGCTAAGGCCCACAGTTCTGGAGGCTTCTAGGTGGTAGAAGCAAGGGAGGGAGGAGTTGGAGGAGAACTTTCCAAACTTGGGTGTGCTGTGCATCACGTGGGGATTGCCTTGGAGGTTCTGAGCAGGGGCTGGGGCGGGCCGAGATGCTGCATTTTGAACACTTTTGCACATAATGGGATGCCTCTGGGTTGTAGACCACCTTTGAGTGCAGTGGGCCAGGAAATCATCCAGCCTGACCCGATCCCCCGCATTCATTCAGGAGCCGGGCTGATGCTGATGGTGCAAATCTGTATATGACCCTGGCAGTTCCCGAGGTAGCTTAATGGAGGAGGCAGGCATGCGAAAACACATATGACAGAGTGACGAAGGCCTAGGACGGACCTCGAGACAGGCGACAGTGGGAGCAGGAAGGGGTGGTAGAGAGATTGCCTCTGTCTGCCAGCAGGTGCTGAATAAGCCCAGGGGGGCCTAGATGCTGTGAGCCATTGAGATGGGGCTGCCTTCAGGGAGGGGAGGAGGAGAGGCAGTGTGAGCTGAACATCTCCTCCACGCGATGGTGGCCTGTAAGGACTGAGCAGAAGAAACCCCATTCTCAGAGTTTCAGGCCTAAGCATCCAGTACATCCACACAAGGGAACTGGGACTCCCCAGGGGGAAGCATCTTGACCAGGAGGCACAGTCAGGACTGGAACCTAGGCCGCCGGCTCCTGAGCCTGATTTTTGCTCACCGCTCCACGGTGCTGCCGTCTGCATCCACTGCTGTGTGTAGCAGTAAGGCTGTGAGAGCAGGAAGATGCTGAGGACTGGAGTCTTTCCCTAGTTCAAAATGTACCGCTGTCCTTGACCTTCCTTCAGCAGGGGACCAGACACTTAAATCCACGGTGAAAAAGAAGGCCCAACGTGGGAAAAGTGACAGCTTTGAAATCAACATAAACAGTGCCAGAGACTAATCTTCGTTCTGTCTTTTCCCCTTCCCGGCACCAGCATCCTTTGATAAGAAGGTGGGGGAAGGACAGTGAGGGCCCCGTTGTGCAGAGGAGTTAAGGATGGGAAAGGCTTGGGCGGCAGGAGGAAGAAAAGTGCCATTCTTTCCTCATCTGCTTAATAAGAGTCTCCTGTCACTGGCTCTGTCTGGCTGATTTGAGTTCTTTGGAATTTATATCCAGTGCTCACTCAACGAAGCCTATTGCGTGGCAGGGCTGATGGAGACCTGGCCCTGCTCCTCAGTGCTGCATGACCTTGGGCAAATCACATCCCACTGCAGAACCAGAATTGTCATTGATGAAACTGGGCTACTATCACCTGCTTCCCTGGAATGTTTGGAGGATTGAGTGTGATAATGTGTATCAAAGCATCTAGCATAGTCTCTAGCAGAAACTCTCCATATCCCTCCATATACACATCCTTCCTCCCATGGGACATAGCCACGGCTGGGTGAGAGCTGTATGATTTGTCCAGGCCTATCCTTCTGGCAGAGATGGGATCTGAATTTTTTTTTTTTTTTTTTTTTGAAACGGAG
Source organism: Piliocolobus tephrosceles (assembly GCF_002776525.5). Classification (NCBI taxonomy): domain Eukaryota; kingdom Metazoa; phylum Chordata; class Mammalia; order Primates; family Cercopithecidae; genus Piliocolobus; species Piliocolobus tephrosceles. The sequence goes on along the minus strand of NC_045440.1, from coordinate 133,604,039 downwards.
TCTTGCTCTGTTACCTAGGCTGGAGTGCAGTGGCCGGATCTCAGCTCACTGCAAGCTCCGCCTCCCGGGTTTACGCCATTCTCCTGCTCAGCCTCCCGAGTAGCTGGGACTACAGGCGCCCGCCACCTCGCCCAGCTAGTTTTTTGTGTTTTTTAGTAGAGACGGGGTTTCACTGTGTTAGCCAGGATGTTCTTGATCTCCTGACCTCGTGATCCACCCGTCTCGGCCTCCCAAAGTGCTGGGATTACAGGCTTGAGCCACCGCGCCCGGCCGGGATCTGAATTTAATGCAGGGGGGAAGTTCTTCAAGATGCTTTTGGGCCGGGCACGGTGGCTCACACGTGTAATCTCTGCACTTTGGGAGACAGAGGCGAGTGGATCACCTGAGGTCAGGAGTTCAACACCAGCCTGGCCAACATGGTGAAACCTCATCTCTACTAAAAATACAAAAATTAGCTGGGCGTGGTGGCGGGTGCCTGTAATCCCAGCTACTCGGGAGGCTGAGGCAGGAGAATTGCTTGAACCTGGGAGGCAGAGTTTGCGGTGAACCAAGATTATGCCATTGCGCTCCAGCCTGGGCGACAAAAAGGAAACTCCGTCTCAAAACAAAACAAAAAAAAGATGCTTTTGAACTCCTCAGGTGGCTTTATAAAAAATGAAACACTGCCATGTTAGTGGTTGGCACCTTTGAAAAAGGACAGTGGCAGGTTGAGAAGCAAGGACCTCGGAACCAAGGTCTTTGATTCAGACCCGACTCCCTAACTGTGAAGTCTTTTGCACATTGCATAACCTCTCTTGGCATCTTAGTGTCTGTTTCCCAGCTTGTTGTGGCTCTTAGGTCAGAAAATGTCTGAATGTACCTGGCATAGGGTCTGGCATCAGTGGATGCTCAGTACTTTGAGCCCCTGGTCTACAGAGCCTCAGTGCTGGGACTCAGGGAGAGGAGCATGTAGACTAAGGGAAGTTTCTTTACCAGCCCCAGCTTTGCTCAAAACCAGAGTTGAAGTAGAATGCAGGAGACGACGTGGAAGTGAAACTTGGGCAATAACTTCCTAAAATGTCTGCTTTGCTCCCCTGAACTCTGGTTTTGTGTATTGCCTTCTGCCTCTGGGACACCAGAGACCAACCAGTGTGTAGACAGATCAAACAGGCTTGCAAATGAAAGAATCAAATGGAGATTTCTGTTTTCTGAAAAGTGGTATTTTACAGTCATTCCTAAACATGCCTTCATAACTCTCAAGTTTTCAGGTCTTGAGGGAACAGTGAGATTCATCCTGCCATTCAACAACAGAACAGTCACTGAGTGAGCACCTACTGTGTGCTAGGCCCTGTGATGGATCCACGTGGGGAATGATACTGTGTGCCCCACAGCCACCCGACACACGTCCCTGAGGCCTGAGCAGCCTGGAGAATGAAGAGTTTGGGTTTATTTCTTTGGGTTAACTTAAACTCAGCCCTCCTAGGCCCATTCTTCTCACTCAGGAATTGGAGAAGTTTTTCTGAGGGGTTTGGAATGGGATGGCAGGGAGAATCACCAGACACCATGAATGACAGGCCAGTGGGTTGATGGTGGTGAGTGGAGCAGGAGCTAGGGGGTGAGGTCACATTTCTAGACTATGTGTGCAGGCAGCTATGGACCTGGCAGAAAGCCCCTCTGTTTTTATTTTATTTATTTACTTTTTTTGAGACAGAGTCTCGCTCTGTCACCCAGGCTGGAGTACAGTGGCACGATCTCGGCTCGCTGCAACCTCTGCCCCCTTGGGTTCAAGCAATTATCCTGCCTCAGCCTCCTGACTAGCTGGGACTACAGGCACCTGCAACCACACCTGGCTAATTTTTGTACTTTTAGTAAAGACGGGATTTCACCATGTTGGCCAGGCTGGCTTTGAACACCTGACCTCAGGTGATCTGGCTGCCTCGGCCTCCTAAAGTGCTGGGATTACAGGTGTGAGCCACCATGCCTGGCCTGAAAGCCCCTCTTAACAGGGCTCCCATCAGGATCACATCATGGGTTTCTGTGATTTTGGAGCATGGAGCAGGTGTCCTGTACTTTGTTTTTGTCGTTGTTGTTGTTGTTTTTTGGAGACAGAGTTTCGCTCTTGTTGCCCAAGCTGGAGTGCAGTGGTGCAATCTTGGCTCACTGCAACCTCTGCCTTCCGGGTTCAAGCAATTCTCCTGCCTCAACCTCCCAAGTAGCTGGGATTATAGGCATTTGCCAACACGCCCAGCTAATTTTGTATTTTTAGTAGAGACGAGGTTTCACCATGTTGGGCAGGCTGATCTCGAACTCATGACCTCAGGCAATCCATCTGCCTCAGCCTCCCAAAGTGCTGGGATTATAGGCGTGAGCTACTGCGCCTGGCTGTGTCATGTACTTTGAATATTTTATTTCTTACTTTCATGGTAACTCTTGTGAGGCAGGTCATATTATTCCCATTTTACAGATGAGGAAACTGAGAAAACCTGGAGGCTAATAAAAAGCAGAGCTGGAATTCAAATGTGCCAGGCCAGCTTCAGTGCCCACCTCCTGTTTTTGCTACCTCCTTCAGTGAACCTTGAATGTAACTGGAAAAGTCTATGAATGGAGTTGTGTAGCCAAGAGCAGACACTGCTCCTGCTGGACTCTGCTGGGAGAGGGCGGTGGGTTTCTCAGTGGGCATCTCATAACAACGGGCATCTCAGCAGCCCTCAGGGCCAAGAACCACCTACTGCAAACTTGTCAGCCAAGGAAGCTCAGAGTTTATAATTGCGGTTGTAAGTAGATTACTTGAGCTAATTTGAGCAGTGAGGTTTTTGGTAAAGTTAGTGTGAAACTGACTCATACTAATAATCTACTTCTTGATGCATTTGGTGTTGGGATTTGTAGCACTTTGCATTGTCTGCATATATGCATCTGCACAAGAGAAGATTTGGGGGAAAGAAAGGTCCTGAGACCTTACACTCTGGGGGATTGAATTTGAAAGGAAAATTTCAATGTTTGGATCCTGGTCCATGTAGACTTGAGCAAATAAGGTGCACATGGGATTTAGACCTCTGCTTTCAAGTTCCCCTACCCATTTCCTATATGTGACCTTGCTGGCATACTCTGCACGTGTTCCTTCTTCTGCGGGATTTCTTTAATCTGCTCATACCTTGGGTGTTCTTATGCTTTCTGGGTGGAAGGGTCTAGAGAGAGATATATATATGTTTGTGTTTTAGTAGAGATGGAGTTTTACCATGTTGGCCAGGCTGATCTCAAACTCCTGACTTCAGGTGATCCACCTGCCTCAGCCTTCCCAATAAATAAATAAATAAATATATATATATGTGTGTGTGTGTGTGTGTAAATCTCTCTATATATTTATTTTACTTTATTTTATTTTATTTTTTTGAGATGAGAGTCTTGCTACGTTGATCAAACTGGACTCACTCTCCTGGGTTCCAGTGATCCTCCCACTTCAGCCTCCCAGGTAGATGGGACTCTAGGTACCACACCACTGTACCTGGCAAGCCAGGGTCTTTTTTTTCTTTTCTTTTTTTTTTTGAGACAGTGTCGCTTTGTCACTCAAGCTGGAGTACAGTGGCGCGATCTCGGCTCACTGCAACCTCTGCTTCCTGGGTTCAAGCGATTCTCATACCTCAGCCTCCCGAGTAGCTGGAATCACAGGTGTGGACTACCACGCCCAGCTAATTTTTGTATTTTTAGTAGAGACAGGATTTTACCATATTGGCCAGGCGGGTCTCAAACTCCTGACCTCAAGTGATCTGCCTGCCTCGGCCTCCCAAAGTGCTGGGATTACAGGTTCCCAGCTTTTAATTTTTAAGGCACAGTTGGAGCCATGAAAGAGGAAGCATCTCCCGGCTAGAGGTGACCCACCCAGGGGCCCCATCCGCCTAGATGCTGAGGAGGTCAGTATCTCACACAATGTAATCTCTTGTTAGAATCTCGCTTTGGGGGCTCTGATTCCAGCCGAAGGTGGAAGACCGTTCGGAGGCAATGGAGGCCCGGAGAGGTGATGTGTGTTGTCCAGTATCACACAGGAGTGTGACAATCATCTAGGCCAGTCTTCGTTTAAAGAAGGAGGGACCAGGCCGGCACGTGAAAGCCACTAAGGGACCCAGCAGTGAAGACGGCGAGTTCTCTTGACCACACAGCCTGTCCCGGGGAGGCGGGTTGTGAAGCCACGAGGCCCTGCCCTGGCACCCACCAGCCTGGGTCCTGGTTTCCTGTTCTGATCTGAGCTGGCCTGGTTTTCTGCTAGTTCCTAACAGACAGACACATGCCCCCAAGACCTAAAAGCACCCAAGGAGAAGAAACTGCTGAACAGAGTCACATCTTCATGGTGAAGTTCAGAAGTCAGCACAGTAGACAAAAAAATAAAAAATAAAAAAATCCTGGCCGGCCGTGGTGGCTCATGCCTGTAATCCCAGCACTTTGGGAGGCCGAGGCAG
>NC_045440.1:133590266-133593893 GCF_002776525.5 Piliocolobus tephrosceles | reverse complement strand
ACGGAGTCTCGCTCTGTCGCCCAGGCTGGAGTGCAGTGGCCGGATCTTGGCTCACTGCAAGCTCCGTCTCCCGGGTTAACACCATTCTCCTGCCTCAGCCTCCCCAGTAGCTGGGACTACAGGCGCCGCCACCTTGCCTGGCTAGTTTTTTGGTATTTTTTAGTAGAGACGGGGTTTCACCGGGTTAGCCAGGATGGTCTCGATCTCCTGACCTCGTGATCCGCCCGTCTCGGCCTCCCAAAGTGCTGGGATTACAGGCTTGAGCCACCGCGCCCAGCCTATTTAAAGTTTTTAAAATTGAAAAAGAAAAGCATTTGGCCCTTTGAGTATAGCTGAATTCGGCTCAGTGAAATGCGGGTATGGCTGGGTGGCACACGCCTGCCACCCCAGCTACTCAGGAGGCTCAGGTGGGAGGATCGATTGAGCCCAGGAGTTTGAGACCAACCTGGGCAACATAGGGAGACCCCTGTCTCTAAACAAAAAAAAAAAAAGAAAAAATGAGGGTACAGTGGAATCCCACTGTATGTTTGATGCACTGAGGACATCTTCAGAATGTGCGAAGTTGTCTTGATACCCAACGGGAGGGTTATCTGTGTATGTGTGATTATCCCAGGGTCTCTCATGCTTGAGTGTGATAACCTTGGAGAGAGTTTTTGGATATCTAGTTGTCTGATGTGAGAGACAGAGTGGACAGAGGGAGACAGCCTTTCCTGACCTGGTGAGGCCTAAATAAATAAATAAATAAATAAAGCAGAGTCTCTTTGGTTACCGCAGCCCCTAGATTTAGGCCCCTTCTGACTTTGTCATTGTTCCTGCACGTTTCAAGTCTGCAGTTGAAGGCCCCATCCAGGAGTTGATGTGAAAGGGCTTCGGCCTCCTGGGTCTTTGGATTTGATCCCACAGTCCCTGAGGCCCTGCCTGAGTGGACCTGTCTCAAAATAAATGAGTAATAAACGAGGTATGACCTTTGAATGTCCCCCAACTGTCCTCCATGATCGATGTGGTTGGAAAATGCTTCTCTCTAGATAAACTAATCATCGGCTCAACACCTTGGACACCTAAAACCAAAAGAAGAGGAACCTGATTTTTCGTTTTCTCTGATCATCCCCAAATAGCTGCTGGGTGAGGAGGGAGCATTTGATTCCACCTTGGAGCTTATTCTCGAATGCACTGTGGAGCTCTCATTCAGCAGCGCAGAGCTGAAAAGCACCTGAGATTGTGCAGCTGATGTGCAGAGACCAGAATGTTCCATAAGAGCTCACTTCAGAGAAAACCCAACAGGTGTCCCTGACCCTGCCCTGTGGTGACTGTGAAAGGTATCACCCCAGTGAAGGTACATGCATTTTCTTGCTGGTGGCCAACCAGGTGACCTTTTGAGTGACCCTTCTGGGCAACTATTGCAATTGATGTCAAGAGCCATGTACATCTTCATAACCTTTGACCCAGGGAACCCACTTTGGGAGTCTTTCCTAAGAAAAACAGTAAAAAGTATGGACAAAATGTTGCATAAAGATTTTTAGCTCAGCTTTATGTTATTGTTAATACAGGGTCTCACTCTGTCAACTAGGCTGGAGTGTAGTGGCATGATCATGATGCAGCCTTGACCTCCAGGGTTCAAGCAGTCCTCCCACCTCAGCCTCCCAAGTACCTCAGTTTTCAATTCAATTGGGAACGGCAGTGGTTCCCCAATTTGATTCCATAGGCTTCTTCAGAATCCCCTGGTATAACTACAGATACTCACATAGATTGGCAAGTGTCATCTCTAGAGGCAGAAGCTGGGACCACAGGTGCCCGCCACCATGCCTGGCTAATTTTTTTATTTTTACCAGAGATGAGGTCTTGCTGTGTTGCCCACACTGGTCTCAAATTCAAGCTCAAGCCACCCTCCCCGCTTGGCTTCTCAAAGTGTTGGGATTACAGGCGTGAGCCATTGCACCTGGCCAGCTCAGCTTTTTACAGTAACAAAGTAAACGGGAAATCATCTAAGTGTCTGACAGTAACCACCTACTTAAGTTATGCTGTGGCCGCATGGTGGAATATTACACGGCCATGCAAAGTCAGGGCCCTGGAGGCTGTGAGAAGACTTAGAAAACCATCTGTCATTTATAGGAAACAAGACTTTGAGTAAATAGACCAAAATGGTGTCAGAGGTTGTGTTAGCGAGATAAGAATAGTGAGATATTCTTTCCCTCTCTCTCTTTTGCATGTTTTTTTTGTAATGTGATTATGTTACTTTTATCGTAAGAAAACTTCCCCTTCTCCCCTTCTTTTTTCCTCTCCACTAAGAGTGTCCTCTTCTTTTCTTCTCTTCTGTTGCCCAGGTTGGAGTGCTGTGGTGTGATCACAGCTCACTGCAGCCTCGACCTCCCTGACTCAAGTGATCCTCCTGCCTCAGGTGATCCTCCTGCCTTCCTAGCAGCTGGGACCACAGGTGCATGCCACTACATCTGATTAATTTTTAAATTATTTGTAGAGATGGGGTCTCCGTATGTTACCCAGGCTAGTCTAGAACTTCTGGCTGAAACAGTCCTCCTGCCTTGGCCTCCCAAAGTGCTGGAATTACAGATGTGAGCCACTGAGCTTGGCCTCTTTTCTTCTTTTTTTTTTATTTTTTATTTTTTTTAATTTTTTTGAGACGGCGTCTTGCTCTGTCACCCAGGCTGGAGTGCGGTGGCCAGATCTCAGCTCACTGCAAGCTCCACCTCCCGGGCTTACGCCATTCTCCTGCCTCAGCCTCCGGAGTAGCTGGGACTACAGGCGCCCACCACCTCGCCCGGCTAGTTTTTTGTATTTTTTAGTAGAGACGGGGTTTCACTGTGTTAGCCAGGATGGTCTCCATCTCCTGACCTCATGATCCTCCCATCTCGGCCTCCCAAAGTGCTGGGATTACAGGCTTGAGCCACCGCGCCCGGCCTCTTTTCTTCTTAAGAAACCTAGAATACTACTGCTTTCAGGAAAACAGAGAAAACCAAACTTTAGATTACTTCATAAAAGATATACAACAAAACAGTTCAATTAATAAAACCTAGGCCCAGACCTCCCTGAGGTGGAATAATGACAGGTCCGATTAAAGAAAAACAGCTAGCAATTCTTGACTATATCAGCCACCGTGGACCATCTCCTATATCTATGCAGAAGACATTATTTTGCCATTTTATAATTGAGGAAACCTGGCGTCAGAGGGAGGTCACAAGATTTTTCTAGATTTTTCTAGAATCTCATCATTCCTTCCAGTCAAGCAGCTGATAGGATTAAGGAATCTAGAGACACCCCCATACCAGTAACTGTCTTCAGGTCCTATAGAAATTATTTGCAGGGCCAGGTGTGGTGGCTTGCGCCTGTAATCCCAACACTTTTGGAGGTCAAGGCGGGCAGATCATTTGAGGTCAGGAGTTTGAAACCAGCCTGGCCAACGTGGTGAAACCCCACCTCTACTAACAATACAAAAATTAGCCAGGCGTGGTGGTGCACGTGTAGTCCCAGCTACTCGGGAGGCTGAGGCGGGAGAATCGCTTGAACCTGGGAGGCGGAGGTTGCAGTGAGCCAAGATTGTGCCATTGCGCTCCAGCCTGGGTGACAGAGTGAGACTCTGTCTCAAAAAAAAAAAAAAAAAAAAAAAAAAAATTA
>NC_045440.1:133512179-133590166 GCF_002776525.5 Piliocolobus tephrosceles | reverse complement strand
AAAGCAAAGTGAACTTTGGTTCAGGCGGTGGGAGCTGTGTTCCATGTGTTCTCAATGGAAGACGAGTGACCTTGTGGCTCCAAGCACCTGACCAATCTCTCTGCTCCTGCCTCCTGGACGTCTGGGGAGCAAGGGTGCCGAGGGTGTGCCCGACCTCTCTTGGGAGAGGGACCACTTTTCAGAACCCTCTTCCTGTGCTCTGTGATGGGAGGCAGGGGCAGAAGGAAAGGATGTGTCTGCCTCTGAGAAGCCCATACGGAGCCGACAGGAGCAGACAGACGAAGGCACCCCAGCGGGTGGCTGAGCTATAACCGTTTATGGGATTGCAAATTTCGAGACAGACTCTTAGGGTGTGTGATGCAGCCCACTTGTCATCTTTGCCTGTGTTTTGGAAGGGTTAGGATTCATTGCTCCTCAGCCATTTTTTAAAGGGAGGCACCAAATACAGAAAGTACCTGGTAGGTAGGTACCAAACATATGTTTGATGAATGAGTATATGAGTTAATTTTCTACTTTGGGTGGACAGTTATATTTTTGGGTGGACAATTTTTTATTATTAGATTTTTTTTTTCTTTTAGAAACAGGGTCTTGCTCTATTGTCCAGGTGCAAGCATGGCTCACGACAGCCTCTAACTCCTGAGCTCCAGGGATCCTCCCACCTTGGCCTCCCAAAGAACTGGGACTACAGGCTCTCTCCACTGTGCCTGGCTGATAATTTACATTGACATCTTTATTTATTTATTATTTTATTTTGAGACAGAGTCTTGCTCTGTCACCCAAGCTGGAGTGCAGTGGTGCAGTCTTGGCTCACTGCAACCTCAACCTCTTGGGTTTAAGTGATCCTAGTGCCTCAGCCTCTGAGTAGCTGGGACTATAGGCTTTGAGCCACCACAGCTGGCTAATTTTTGTGTTTTTAGTAGAGATGGGGTTTCACTTTGTTGGCTAGGCTGGTCTCGAACTCCTGGCCTCAGGTGATCTGCCCGCCTCAGCCTCCCAAAGTGCTGGGATTACAGACGTGAGCCACTGTGCCTGGCTTAAATTGGCATCTTTAAAAATATTCATTTCATGCCCAGGATTTATCATTTTGATGTGTGTAAATAAGTATTTCTGTGATGAGATGCAAAAGGGGGACATGTCTTAGCATCTCAAATAGGCATTTATTGAATGTCCAGAAAAACCCTAGGTTTGCCCATTGTCTTCCCTGTCTGTATCTCCTACCCCACCTTTCTCTTGTCCTCACATCTGGGCTCTCTGCTCCTCAGCACCTGGGAAAGGAAGTGATAATTAAGTCAGCTGCTGTGGCTGAAGAAGTGAAGAATGAACCCAGCTACTTGCTGAACTAGGCCCCGGGCTCACCAAGCTGAGTCATGCTGAGTCATGCAGGCTCCTTGTCCTTACAGTTTCAAGGGTCAGAGGAAGAAAATGAAGGACTAAAACACAAGGGGAACACGGTGACAGTAGAGGTTTCTGCTGGGTGTACATCATCTCATTTAATCCTCATCAAAACGTTATGGGAGGCTGGGTGCAGTGGCTGATGACTGTAATCCCAACACTTTGGGAGGTAGAGAAGGGAGGATCGCTTGAGCCCAAGAGTTCCAGAGCAGCCTGGGCAACATCAGGAAGCCCCCATCTCTACAAAAAAATAAAGATATTATCTGGGCATGGTAGCATTCACCAGTAGTCCCAGCTGTTTGGGAGGCTGAAGTGGGAGGATTGCGTGAGCCGGGAGGTCGAGGCTTCGGGGAGCTGTGATTGTGCCACTATACTCTATCCTGGGCAACAGAGTGAGACTCTGTCTCCAGCATATTAAAAATACAAAAGCACAAAACCCAGTGGGAGATTCCATTCAACTTAGCCAATCGTTGGGGGTGCCCACCAGGCAGGAAGCAATTCTGGTAAAAGGTTTAGTCCTGGGAGGAGTTGGGGCCTGTGGCGGTTCCAAGCTTTTCATCATCTGAGGTATCAATTGCATCTGCTCCTGGGCTGCTTAGTGCACATGGGCCTGTGGGTGCTTGGTGCTCATGGGCCTGGCCTCTGCGTCGTGTCACCAGCCCTGCCATTTGCTCACTCTGTGTTGCCGGCGGGTCATGTCACTTGTCTGAGCCTCCCTTTCCTTCCCTGTGGACAGCGATCCCGAGACGGGCCTGGTGAATGCAGTTTAGCATGTTTCTTGCAGGCCCTGGTGTGTTGCGGGCCCTGGTGACTAAGGTCGGCTCCTCCCCACTGGCCATACCTGGAGGGCGCTGTCACCTTGCTGCTCTCTCGGGGGAGTGTGGCTGCCTACTGGACGGCAGCTGGGGTCTCTTCTAGTCTGTCCCTGCTCCTCTGCCCCTCCTGCCTCCCACCCTGCCCCACGTTATTCTCAGAGCATGGGACAATTCCTCTGTTAGGGTGAATAATTGAGCGTTAACTCTAGGAACAGACGGCTATGAATAGATGTGAGGGAAGAAAGCGTTTTGCCAAGTTTGAGCTGAGCTGAGGATTGTCGGCGCTGAATTAAAGATGAGTTTCCTGGCTCTCTGTTCTACTTAGCATTGATCAAGCACCATGTCTTGAATTTTCAAAAAAAGAAGAAGAAAAAAGTCAGAAAGGCGTTTATATATTTCACCTGAGGTCAGGAGTTCGCGACCACCTTGGCCAACATGGCGAAACCCTGTCTCTACTAAAAATCCAAAAATTAGCCAGGCAGGGTGGCACATGCCTGTAATCCCAACTACTTGGGAGGCTGAGGCACAAGAGTTACTTGAACCTGGGAGGCAGAGGTTGCAGTGAGCTGAGATCATGCCACTGCACTCCACCCTGGACGACAGAGCAAGACTTCATCTAAAAAAAAAAAAAAGAGAGAGAGAGAGATGGGTTACCTTGAAGACATTGCAAAGCCAGCAACCCCCGGGGAGCCAGATGAAAGCACCAGTGGGAAATGTCATCAGCAGTGCTTCATCAAAGGCATTGATTGTTTTCTGGTCCACTGGTTCCTCTCCCATTGTTGTCCTTAATTGTGGAAACTTGTTCGTTAGGGTTTCATTAAGGCTGGCCCTGGCTGTCACCCCTCCTTTGCTCTCTTTGATCACTGCAAAGTCATCCACTTCCTTGTGGAATCCTCAGGGTTCCTCGACATCTTTGCCACTCATGGTCAAATTCAGACCAGACCCTCATATATTTCAGAACAGGGTCCTCCTCTGCACCCAGCTACCTGCTTAGAAGGACCTAGTGTGTGAGAAGCTATTATTGGGAGGAACCTTAGCCCATATCTGGTGCAGTGGCCACCAGATGTGGACACTGAGGTCCTGAGATGAGCTGACAGTGAGTGCTCGGGAAGGGACAGCCTCCGTTTCTGAGGTTTGTTTTTTTTTTTTTGAGACAGAGTCTCGCTCTGTCACCAGGCTGGAGTGCAGTGGAGCAATCTCAGCTCACTGCAACCTCTGCCTCCCGAGTTCAGACGACGATTGTCTTGCCTCAGCCCCCTGAGTAGCTGGGACTACAGGCGTGTGCTATCATGCCCAGCTAATTTTTGTATTTGTATTAGAGATAGGGTTTCACCATGTTGGCCAGGATGGTCTCGATCTCTTGACCTCATGATCCGCCCGCCTCGGCCTCCCAAAGTGCTGGGACTACAGGCGTGAGCCACTGCGCCCGGCCTGTTTCTGAGCTTCTTTAGGTGCCTCTTGTAATTTGAGCACAGTTTCTTCCTCCAAAGGCTGTCCCCAAGGAACCTGCAAATCCACAGGATTTTTAAATGCAGTCTTGACAAGCTGTGTGGCAACCTAGTGGCAGGAGGGGGAGGGGAACCCACATTAGCTGCATCGTGATTCTCTGGCTCTGTCCAGAGGAACTTAGCACGTATCTCCCACCAGGGACCAATTAATTCTGCAGGAAGTTATGGTTTACATTTTCCCCTGGAAGCTCAGGCCCTGCACACATTTATGTGCCTTGGCCCTCAGAGCATCCTCCTGCAAGTTTTGTTTAATCACAGTCATGATTGAAAACGCACAGCATTTTCCCGTGATTTTATTAGCTAGTCCTTACCCACATTTCATCTGCTTTCCCTTAAACACTTTTTTGGGTCTGTGTTTATAGACCCTGAATAAACACAAATCCTTGACTTTAATTAGGAAGCCAGCAATGGCCAAAAAAGGAGGCTCATTCTGTCTGTTTCTCTTCTACTGTGGATATTGAAAGGAAAGTAAATGAGGACAGGGGATCCTGCAGTAGACAATAGAGTGGTCTTGGGGTGAAGGATTGTTGGGGTCTCCTCATCCCCAATAGACCATGTTCCCTGGGTCAGCTTAAGTGACATCTTGAATAGATCACTTCGTCTCCCTCCCTCCCTCCCTCCCTCCCTCCTCCCTCCTTCCCTCCCTTCCTTCCTTCTTTCCTTCCTTCCTTGCTTCACAAAGGCATACCAGCTTTTCATAACACCATTTCATGATGGTATCTTAGAGGGCAGTGATTTTTGCCTGTGTTCACACTGGTATCTCTGCACTTAGAACATACTCTAGGTGTTCAGTAAATATTTGTTTAATGAATAAGTGAGTACCTGCCATCCCATCATTAGGAATCCTTTTCTTTCTTTTAATCCCAGGCTTCTATCTTCAGGGTATCTTAAAAAAATACCCCGGAGGGAGGGTACAGAATACATTAGATCCCAAACAGTAAGTTGGTCACAGAAAGAGAGATGGAATTCTATGGGCTGCGGGGGAGGGAGGACTCAAAGCTGTCTGATATGTAGAGAGTTGGTTTGGAAATTGGTATGAAGAGAGTGAGAGAAGAGGTCCAGCTAGTTTACTGGCAGTAATATTGTGGGCACATCACCCAAGCTCTCTGAGATAAATGTCCTAATCCACAAATGAGGAGGGAATGATAATGCCAGATTCTTGAGTCTCCCCTGCCCTTTCCACTTGGCTTCTGTTTCCCCATGGCCCCTCTGTCCTCCTGGGTCTTCCCACTGGCACTTCCTCAGGACATCCGTTCTGCTTCGCTGTGTGCCAGGCACTGTACTAGGCTCAAGGACTGCAGTGGTGGATGGGGTAGGTGAGTCATCCCAGGACCTCAGTGTCCACATGTGGCCACTGCACCAGAGACTGGCTAAGGTCCCTCCCAATAATAGCTTCTCACACACTAGGTCCTTCCAAGCAGGTACCTGGGTGCAGAGGAGGACCCTGTTCTGAAATATATGAGGGTCTGGTCTGAATTTGAACATGAGTGGCAAAGATGTTGAGGAACCCTTTTGCATCTGAACCAGGAAGTTTAGATAGAAAGAGACCCAGTGCTGATACAGGGAGCTGTGATCTAGGGAAGTCTGGGCTACCATGGGCCTGTGGGGTGTGAGGTAGGGGTTGGGGGACATTGATCTCAACCTGACAGGTTAAGGAGGGCTTCCCATAGGAAATGAAAACCAATCGGGTAATAGCTGTGTTTAATTACTGTTTAGATTCTTAGCTCTAAGCAAAGTGCCTTGGTGTTCAATGAATGAATGAAGGAGTGGATGCCTGTAAAAGTGTCTTATAAACTGTAGTGTGCAGTGCAAATGGTAAGTGCTGGTATTAGGATTGTGGAGGGTAGAGCAGGGGCACCTAAAACAAGCTTCATCTCCCAGTTTCCTGAGGACCAGCTGCTGACTGAGAGCTAAGGTCTGCCCAAGAACACAGCCAACTGGCATGTTGGGGTCAGCCTCTATCTCTTGTCTCCCACCCAGGGAAGTAGATTGCCATCTACCATGTTGACATCTTTAGCCTACCCGGTAGCCCACAGCCCTTCCTAAGAGGACCTAGGTTTGCACATCCAGGCCTAGTCCTCTGGACCATGGTCGTAGGGTTGGTGGCTGACTAAGGAGGTAACTGACTGGGAGGAAGTGTCTGTGTGTGTATGTGTGTGTGTTTAGAAATGTGTGATGCCCAGCAAATGCTAAAAAACATCTGGAACGTATATTCACATCACTAACCTCTAACCCTCTGGCAACGACAGTTGCCATCCCCAGCGAAGCCTTCCCTGTCCTCTCCTCCAGCTTACTGAACTTGTGGTCAGGGATGCCAGCTCATTCATCTTTGTAACTCCAGTGTCCAGCATGAGGCCAGGCACATCTGGGTCTTGGGACAGTTTGCTGAATGAATGAACAAGCTTCAGATAATGTTATTCAGAATGTAGCTGATGCTGAATGGCTTCTAGGGTAGGGGAAGAGGGATGTTTCTGGAAATGACCTTTTGCTACTACTTTAGATGTGTTGCAATAGCAGATGCTTGAAATTCTGCTTCACACTTGTTCTCTGTGGTGAGAGATGAAGAAACACTTCCTTTGTTCACACTTGGCTCTGAGGCTGTGTAGACATGCAGAGGCCTCTCCCTCACTTCCGCCACCCTGGGAGCCCGAGTCCATTCTGTAGGACTCTGTAGGACTCTGTCATGGTGTGATGGCACTCAGGGGTCTACCTTTACTGAATTCTGCAGCTTCGTGGGTTGGTGGGTCTTATGGGTACTTTTTATATTTTGGGATGCTCAGCCTCCCACCCACCTTCTTGGTTGGGGGTACCCTCAGTATGTAAGTCTTGGAGGGAGGCAGAGCCTCTTCTGCCAGTATGGAAGCTGAGGTAGACAAGACATTCTTTTTCGCAGCCTGTGGCCTGCTGAGGCTCTGCCATGTGACTTCAGCGTGGCCACGTGACCACTGCTATCTTCGGCTCTGACCCTGGGCTAAGTACTGCACAGATGCAGGGGCAGGAAGGGGTTGTTTAGAGTTGAGGCCCAGTAGGAGTGGCAGTGTCTGCAGCAGATGTCCCCTGACGTGGCCTTGGCCACATTCTCCCCCTGCACAGTATCCGTGGTCCTTTGAGTGTGGCTCTGCACTTTGCCTGTTGATTCTGGGAGTTTCTCGTATCTTCTCATCAAAATCCTCTTTTCCATAAAAGAGTCATAGCTGATTTCTGTTGTCGATGTTCCATAGCCTTGACTGGCGTATGCCACCAGGCTGTAGCAAGGCGCCCTGTGCCTGCTGTGGGCCTTGGTGACATGGTGAGATGGGGAGCTTGGGTGCCTCTCTGCACCTGCCTCCCATTCTGGGAGGTAGATAGCCCCCCAGCCTGATGCCGTGCCTTGAACACCCAGGCTTCTGTGGTTCAGTTCCAAAGAGGTGAACCCATCTTCTGTATGGCCGGCACTGTGCTAACCACAGGCATGCAAAGATAAAGAAACCTGTATCAGCTTCCCAGGGCTGCTCTAGCCATCTCACAAACTGGGGACTCAACAGACATCTAGTGTCTGAGAGCTGTTCTGGAGGCTGGCAGTCCAAGGGGAAGGTGCCAGTAGGGTTGGTTCCTTCTTGGGGATGTGTGGGAGAGTCCATTTCATGCCACCCCCCCAACTTCTGGAGTTTTGGGGCAGTGTTTGGCGTACCTTGGCTTGTAGGTGTGACACCCGCTGCCTTCGTGTGCACGTAGCCTTCTCCCTGTGTGTGTCTGTGTCTTCACGTGCGTATCATCTTACTGGGGCCCACCCTACTCTTCTGTGATCTCATGCTAACTCATTACATCTGCAAAGATCCTAAATCCAAATAAGGTTACATTCTTTGACATTAGGGGTCAAGACTTCAGTGTATGAATTTTGGGGGACACAATTCAGTATATAACCAAGAAGTAATCCTGGACTTTAAGGAGCTTACAGTCCAGAGGTGGAGAGACACACACAATTGGATGATGGTGTCCAGATGGTGGGAGAATTGAGGGAGGAAGGCAGAGGTGCTGTGGTGACACAAGGACTCCTTTTAGTTTTGAGACAGAATCTGGTTTTGTCTCCCAGGCAAAACCACTGTCCGAGTGCAGTGGTGCGATCTCGGCTCACTGCAGCTTCCACTTCTTGGGTTCAAGTGTTTCTCCCACCTCAGCCTCATGAGTAGCTGGGACTACAGGTGTGAACCACCACATCCGGCTAATTTTTTTTTTTGAGAGAGTCTCACTCTGTCGCCCAAGCTGGAGTGCAGTGGCGTGATCTTGGCTCACTGCAAACTCCACCTCCTGGGTTCCAGCGATTCTCCTGCCTCAGCCTCCTGAGTAGCTGGGACTACAGGTGCCTGCCACCACACCTGGCTAATCTTTGTATTTTTAGTAGAGACTGGGTTTCCGTGTGTTGTCCAGTCCAGTCTCAAACACCTGACCTCAAGTGATCTGCCTGCCTTGGCCTCCCAAAGTGCTGGGATTACAGACATGAGCCACTGTGTTCAGCCAGAGTTCTTTTTTGTTTGTGTTTTTTGAGACAAAGTCTTGGTCTGTCACCCAGGCTGGAGTGCAGTGGTGTGATCTCGGCCTTCTGCAACCTCTGCCTCCTAAGTTCAAGTGATTCTCCTGCCTCAGCCTCCCGAGTAGCTGGGATTACAGGTGCGTATCACCACACCTGGCTAATTTTTGTATTTTCAGTAGAGACAGGGTTTCACTATGTTTGCCAAGCTGGTCTCAAACTCCTGACCTCAGGTGATCCGCCCACCTTGGACTCCCAAAGTGCTGGGATTACAGGTGTAAGCCACCACGCCCGGAGAGGAAGATGTTAAGGTCCGTAATGAACAAGATGATTGAGAGGGTGCCTGCACCCACGGTTACCGTGCTGACCCCAGCCTTGCCCATCCACAGTAAGCCCTACCTTTGTTTTGTAGAATTTAAAGGTAGCCAGGAAACGCTGTGTTACCAGAGAGGAAAGGTTGCTCTTCCTTCTTGCTGTGTATTCCTTTCGGCCCTGGCTGCCAGGAAGCTCAGAGCCGAATTTGCGCTTGGTCACAGCAGCTATCACCAGCCTGCAGGTTCAGGCCATTTGCTTTGTCAGAGTTCCCACTGTCATATTTTCTTCTGTTTGTAATCCTCGCGGGTTCTTTTCTTGTTGTAAGCGATCTCAACTGTCTCTTGGAAAGAGGCAAGGTATAATGAACACATACATGATAAAGAAAGGTGGAGATACGAACAATGGGTGATCAGGACTCCGGAGCTCTGCTCTCTTCCAAAAGTATTGGTCTGAGTTAAATGATTCTCTGGAAAGACTGGCTGATCTTGGAGATTAAGGATTTTAGGCTCTTGGAAAACAAGTCCTGTGTGTCCTTCATCTCAGGGTAGTGTTCGTTAAAGAGCGATGAAAAACAGTGAACTAATAATGATGGCTGAAACCATGTTATCTTTCTGAGCGCTGTTCTGAGAGGGGGTGGCAGTAGGGTCATTTCTTGCTCTGACAAGTGGGCAGGGTCCTGAGGGGACATTTTCCCCACTTCCAATTCATTTTCAGATTGTATCAGATTTTTAAAAAATGTTTTTGTTTTATGTTATGTTATGTTATGTTATGTTATGTTATGTTATGTTATGTTATTTTTTGAGGCAGGGTCTTACTCTGTTGCCCAGGCTGGAGTGCCTTGACTGTCTGAACTCAAGCAATCCTCCCACTTCAGCCTTCTGAGTAGCTGGGACCACAGGCATGCATCACCACACCTATCCAATTTTTCTATTATTTGTAGATACAGAGTCTCACTATTTTGCCCAGGCTGGTCTTCAACTCCTTGCCTCATGCACTGTGCGTGCCTCAGCCTGGCCTCCCAAAGTGCTGAGATTACAGGCGTGAACCACCATGCCCGGCCTAAAAATTATTATTCGGATCATACCATCTCTCTGCTTAAAACCTTCCTTAATAGCTTCCTGATGTCTTTTTTTTTTTTTTTTTTTTTTTGAGACAGGGTCTCACTCTGTTGCCCAGGCTGGAGTGCAGTAGTGCAATCTCAGCTCAGTGCAGCCTCCGCCTCCCAGGTTCAAGTGATTCTCCGACCTTAGCCTCCCAAGTAGCTGGGACTAAAGGTGCGTGCCACCACACCCAGCTAATTTTTGTAGTTTTTGGTAGAGACAAGGTTTCACCATGTTGTCTAGGTTGGTCTCGAACTCCTGGCCTCAAGTGATCTGCCCACCTCGGCCTCCCAAAGTGCTGGGATTACAGGCATGAGCCACTGTGCCTGGCCAGAAATTTATTTCTTACAGTTCTGGAGGCTGAGAAGTCCCAGGTGGAGGGGCTGCGTCTGCTGAGTCTTTTTGCTCACCAGAGTGAGGATTCTCTGCAGAGTCCCGAGGCTGTGCAGGGCATCACATGATGAGGGGGCTAAGCCTGCTCACATTGGTAACTCAGGTCTCTCTTTTTCTTCTTATACAGTCACCAGTTCCCCTCCCATGATAACCCATTAATCCATTAACTCACCAACCCATAACCCATGCGTGGATTAATCCATGCATGGATTAATCCATTCATGAGGGCAGAGTCCTCATAGTCTGATCACCTCATAAAAGCCCTGCCTCTCAATACAGCCACACTGGGGATTGAATTTCAACATGAGTTTTGGAGAGGACTTTCAAATGTCCATTCTATTCAGCCAGTATTTATTGAGCACATACTTAGTACCAGGCAGGCACTGTGTTAGGGCCTAGGGATATAATGGAGAACAAAAGACGCAGTATTTGCCCTCCTGGAATTTTCATTTCAACTCCTCAGCCTGTTGTACCTTTTTTTATTTTTATAAATTAAAAAAATTAGCCATTACACGTGGCTGATTTCCTTTTTATTTTTTTTAGAGACAGGGTCTCACTATGTTGCCCAGGCTTGGTGTGAACTCATAGCCTCAAGCAGTCCTCCCACCTCAGCCTCCCAAGATGCTAGGATTATAGTTGTGAGCTACTGTGCCCAGCCAAGACATGGTTTAAAGGTACAACAAGGCCGGGCACGGTGTCTCACACCTGTAATCCTAGCACTTTGGGGGGCCAAGGCGGGCAGATCACTTGAGATCAGGAGTTCAAGACCAGCCTGGCCAACATGGCGAAACCCCATCTCTACTAAAAATATAAAAAATTAGCTAGGTGCAGTGGTGGCCGCCTGTAATCCCAGCTACTCGGGAGGCTGAGGCAGGAGAATTGCTTGAGTCCCCATCTCTACTAAAAGTACAAAAAATTAGCCAGGTGCAGTGGCAGGCGCCTGTAATCCCAGCTACTTGGGAGGCTGAGACAGGAGGATCGTTTGAGCCTCGGAGGTCAAGGCTGCAGGAGGCCATGATCCTGCCACTACACTGTAGCCTGACAGAGTGTAACCCTGTCTTGGGGAATTTAAAAAAAAAAATATATATACACACACACACACACACACACACACACACACACACACGCATGCATGGACACACACATACACTGTATTGTTCTTTACCTATTCATTTGCTCAGCAGCATGAAATATTATACATATTATGTATATACCCGTCATTTACTGAACACCTATTATGTGTTATAGATAAAACATACTTTATCTAGATATATAGAGCATGCATATACATGTATGTGTCATGACTACATAAAACAAGCATTTATCGAATGCCAACAATATGCTACAAATAAACAAGTTTGTATGTATAAAACATGCATATACAGTAACATATATGTATATTCACGTGTTTATGGAGCACCTACTTGGTGCCCACACCGTGCTGGGCACCAGGGAGAGCACAGCCTAGTAGAAGAGATGGAGAAGAAAACTGTGCCTTCATAGACGGGGAAGTGCCCTAAAACTGAGGACGACTTGGAGAGGTGGCCCTCTTACTGCCTCGGAAAGTCAACGATATGAAATAAGAAAGGGCATCAGGCCTGCGAGGTCCTGAACACGTCCTGAGGCTGGGGTGGGAGTGAGTTCTGGTTGCGCTGCTCTGCTGCCTTGATGAGGACCCTCTCTGGCCATGCACCTGCTACCTACACCACGGTCCCTGCAGAGGGAACGACTCAGAGTGCCCCTTACGTGCTGACTTAGGTGCTTGCCAAAATCAGAGATTGTCTGAGGAGTAACTTAATTTGAGTTCCTTCAAAATAATCAGTGAGATAGAAACTTGAGAAGAGCCTTGGTAGGCTTTGGGAAGTAGAGACCGCCTTTCACTGCTCAGTGGGCAGCTGCTATCTGTGCTGCTGGTGTTGGCAATGTTTACGGGTAGGAGAGAGGGTGAGAGACCACAGGAGGTCTAAGGCCTGGAAGGCTCCAGTCGTCCTGCCAGTAAACAGAGACCCCATTTTCCAGAGACGCACTGAGAGGTGGTGCCAAGAGCAGAAAACACATATGCTTCTCTGTGGCTTCCAGTCTTAAGTGAGTGTGTGATGAGTGTTATGATAACGAAAAGTGAAAATGAAGATGCCGTTATTAATACATGTTGGGGGGAAAAGACAGAACCTGGTGTTTGTCCTGGCAGGTCAGCCTCCTAGCTGTGTGATGCTGGGCTGTGATTTCACTTCTTGAAATTTCAGTTTCCACTTCTGTAAAATGGGC
Organism: Piliocolobus tephrosceles; assembly: GCF_002776525.5. Lineage (NCBI taxonomy): Eukaryota > Metazoa > Chordata > Mammalia > Primates > Cercopithecidae > Piliocolobus > Piliocolobus tephrosceles. Next base: position 133,577,871 of record NC_045440.1, on the reverse strand, counting down.
AGGTTGTACTAGAAGATCTCCAGAGTCTATTTTGAAACGAACTCTCCCAACGTTGCAATGATAAGTGCTCTCAGTTCATGTGCAGTGTTGAGAGTTTTCTTCGTAGACTTTTTCTTTGGGCTCTTGCTGAAATGTACACATCTGGCTGCTTTTCAATTAAATCGAGGAAAAAAACCCTCATCCACCATAATTTACATAATAAAGACGTATTGAACTCAGCCTGTTTCTGTCCCAGTGTGGGTGTTAGACAGCTTGCGGGGTTATGGGCCTTGGTAATCATGGAGGGGAAGAAGCTGTGTTTATGAGGTCCTTTCAATATTTATCCAACGCCCACAGAGAGCGGAGGCCTTGACCTCAGTGGACTGGATGTGGGTTAGAGAACATGAGGGGTTACCCTCATCCTCAGAGAGCTTATGGTATAAAGTGGGCTTGCTAAGACTCTTAAATATTTGGAAACACTGTTCCTGTCAGGTGACATGTGCAAATGCCTGGAGATGGGAAGGATCTCAGGATAGTCAAAGAACATTCACAGGTCCACGTGGCTGAATTAGAGGGTTCCTGAGTGTAAGATTCTCCTGGGGCCTGAAAACTTAAGGAGATGAATAACTCCTTCCTTCTCAGGCCCAGTCCCTGGTTGCAAGGCCACTTGGGTCAGCAGCGTGCGTCAGCAAGATAGCAGAATCAGGAAGAGAGCCAGCTGGAAGACGCCTACCCTGGCCGGAAGACGCCTACCCTGGCCGGAAGACAGGTACGCCTGAAGATCAAGAAAGAGGCCATCCGGGTACAACGTAGCAGTTACATCCGACTAGGAGACTCCCTGTTACAGGAGACTGTGAAACCTTTGCTCCGTCCTCACTTGGGGCCGACGCCATTTTAGGCCTCAGCCCGCCTGCACCCAGGCGCTCATTAAAACAGCATGTTGCTGCACACTGCCTCGTGTTGTCTGTTGGTGCACTCTCCGGGTCCCAGCCAATACAAAAACCTTACATGGAAGACATCAGGGTCAGGTGATGGTGGCTTTGTAAGCTGTGTTAAAGGGACTTGCGTCCCAATCTGTAGGCGGTGGGAGCCAGTGGAGGATTTGTGTGCTAGAAATGGTGGGGCCGGGCATGATGGCTCACGCCTGTAATCCCAGCACTTTGGGAAGCAGAGGCAGGCAGATCACTTGAGGCCAAGAGTTCAAGACCAGCCTGGCCAACATGGTGAAACCCCATCTCTACTCAAAATACAAAAATTAGCTGGGCAAGGTGATGCCTGCCTGTGGAATCCCAGCTAGTCAGGAGGCTGAGGCAGAAGAATCACTTGAACCTAGGAGGTGGAGGTTGCAGTGAGCCAAGATCGTGCCACTGCACTCCAGCCTGGGCGACAGAGCAAGACTCGGTCTCATAAAAAAGAAAAGAGCCAGGCACGGTGACTCACGCCTGTAATCCCGGCGGGCGGATCACGAGGTCAGGAGATTGAAACCATCCTGGCTAACACGGTGAAACCCTGTCTCTACTAAAAATACAAAAAAAAAAGAAAAAAAAAAATTAGCCAGGCATGGTGGCGGACGCCTGTAGTCCCAGCTACTAGGGAGGCCTGCGGCAGGAGAATGGCGTGAACCCAGCAGCCGGAGCTTGCAGTGAGCGGAGATCGCGCCATTGAACTTCAGCCTGGGCGACAGAGCGAGACTCCGTCTCAAAAAAAAAAAAGAAAGAAAAGGTGGGAGGTGGCAGATGAGAGACTGGAGTCTGGGGCCCACAATGAGAGAGGGATGTTGTGTTTGCACCAATGGAGGGCTTGGGGACTTAGCCCAGCCTCCCAGGTGCCATCAATAAGCCACAGTCAGACCTGAAATGGTAGCCAGAATAGGAAGTGGGACCTAGTAGCAACCAGCAGCCTCTCATTAACCCATAGAACATTGTGTCAGTCAGCGCTGTGTTGCAAGTGACAGTAACCAAACTCAAGCTAGCTTAAATCTAGAAAAGATCATTTATTGTGTCAAGTCACTACCCGGTTGGGCATGGCTGATCCAATCAGGTTTATAGGCTTTGGAAAGTGTACAAATATTTGATTTTAATTAAGGAAGTCTGGAATGGGGAATAGAAAAAGGTTACTTCTCGTTTACTATTTCTGGGGGGTGGGGGAGGATGTGGTACCTCCAGCCACATGGTGGGTCACCATTGTCTCCAGGGTGGGCCAGGCACCCAAGAGGAATGGCGAGCGAGAGGCAGTGGGTCACCGGCTCAGGGAGCCCGGGGGATTTTAAGAGGATGAATAAGGCAAGAGGGTGAGCAGTGTGGAGCTTTCCCCGGCCAGGACGGAGCATAGAGAGGTCATGAGAAAGACCTGCCTCCTGGATAGTGGCACCTACTGCCTGTTAGTACTTGCTGCCAGCCGCTGTGGTGCCCATCCCATCCGCTGGATGATCTCACCTAATCCTCACCACAACCCTTAGTGGTAAATATTATCAGTCCCACTTTACAGCAGAGGAAACTGAGCTCAGAGAGGTTAAGAAACTTGTCCCAGATCACCCAGCTACTGAGTGGCAACCCGGTGTGTCAGGCTTCAAAGCTGTGCTAAAAACCACCACTCTGGAGTGCTTGGAGGGCATTCGTAGAGGACCCAGGACTATTTTGAGGAGGGCAGGTGGGGTCCCATGAATTAAAGCCCTAGCGTGTGCAATGAATGAAGTGTTACCCTGAGTGGTGGAGCCTGCCTGTTTTCTGTAAGAGGGAGGAAAAAAGGTGTTGGGGGAGGGCAGGGCAGTGGCCGCATCCTGGGGTACAGGGAGGAGAATGAGCCCTGGAGCCCAGTGTTCCCATGCCAGCCCTGCCCCCAGCATCATGTGGCCTTGGGTGACTCATCCCATCTCTCTGAGCCGGCTTCCTTCCCAGTGAGATGAGGGTAGCAACCGCAGTAACAGCACTGACTGTGGGCTTCCTAAGTGCCAGGTGCATGGATTAGGCCTCCCGCGCTTGGATGCTCAGTGGATGGGGAAGAGGGCCTCCCTGCCAGCCCTGATGGGGAGACACTGGGTGGGGAGGTCCTGGGCAATTGGAAAGTGCTCAGCCATCTGCAAGGAGAGGGAAGCAGCTCCTGTCCCATGTCTGGCTTCAGGCCCCTGCAGCCCTCTGACTGTTGTCCCTGCAGCCAGAGACAGGCAGGGGACTTTTAAGGATAGGACTTCTTGCCACAGCCCTAAAGAGTGCTTCTCTCTGCTGGTGGGCGGTGCTCCCCGCCTTGGCGGCTCAGCAGGATCACCTCCTCAGGCATTCAGAGGAAAAATACAGAGGCCCCAGCTGTGCAGCACCATCACAGGGAGCTGTCTGTAAACCCTGATCTCCGATTCCGGGGAACAATATTTTTAAAAGCTCCCCGGTGATTCCAGTCAGAGGCTGGCTTCTCCTAGGACCTGCTGCGGGTTCCTGCCAGTCGGATGTATTCATTAGGGCCTGGGAGGGGCCCCGGAGAAAATCGGCTTTATGGGACAGCGCTTCGGCCTCTTGCGCCCAGTCCCGCACCCGGCGGGAGAGAGAGGGCTGCGTCCTCTGCGGGCCTCGGCGGAGCCCGGCGATGCGCAGGACTTGCTCCCGGGCGGAGCATCCCCGCGTCCCCAGCGTCCCCAGCGTCCCCGCATCCCCGTGGCTGGTGCAGAGCGCACGTGAGCGCTGCCTCCTCCCTGCTCTGGGACTGGCCCGGATCCCTCCCTCCCTGCCCTGCATCCCTTCCTGCCGGTGGGGCTGTGTGCGGCCATGCTCAGGGTGACCTGGCACAGTAACTCCCACCCAGTGCCTGCTGCCCAATTTAAAATTTTTGTTGTTGTTGTTAATTTAGCAGCGTATTTTTTTTTATTTATATATTTTTGAACAGAGACAGGATCTTGCTGTGTTGCCCAGGATGGTCTTGAGCTCCTGGGCTCAAACGATCCTCTCTCCTCTGCCTCCCAAAATGCTGGGATTACAGGCATGAGCCACTTCCAAGGGCTTTTTTTTTTTTTTTTTTTTTTTTTGCTCCCCTCAGGTATAATTGGTATAGAAAAAAATTGCACATATTTAATGTATACATTTTGGAGAGTTGGACATGCATGTTTGTACCTAGACTGTGGTGACTGCGGTACTTTCTGAAGTGGCTTGGTGACAGCCAACTGCAGGCCTGGGGACAGAAATTAAGATGTGGTGAGCCCAGCTGGACAGCCATGACAATTTAGAATGAGAATTTAAAACAGGCAAGGGTTTTAGAGATCTGCTGGAAATGATGTTCATGCATTTGCTTTTTTGGTTCAGAATCAGATTTTTCTCACATTTGTTACATGTATTTGGTTTGGTTGCTTCTAGAGAAATACTATTTCTTGACGTTCTGCTATTGGCCAGTCACTTCACTTTCCATACGTTGTTGCAAAGTAAGTTTGTGAGGATTACAGATGAAGAAACAAGATTCCTTAAGAAGTGCTGTGTTGGTAAATGAGTCAGGATTTGGATCAAGGTCTGTCTGGCTTTAAAGTTCATCCCTGTGTGCAGTTATAGCACACTAATTCCATAAATGGAAAACCAGAATGGAATTGTCCAACAGAGTAGCCACTAGCCACGTGGGGCTATTTATGTTTCGGTTAATTAAAATTAAATCAAATAAAAAATTCAGTTCCTCAGTTGTAGTAGCCAGAGTTCAAGTGCTCAGTAACCACATGTGGCCTGAGCTAAGGTATTGGACAGTGCAGATAGAAATCATCTTCATCGAGGCAGAAGGTTCTATTGGACAGGGCTGAGCTGAAGGGACCACATGGCACAGACAGGGCTCTGGGGCCTGGGCTGGGTGTTGGAGGATGGTTAGAGAAGGGGAAAGTGTGACCAGGCTGTCTGATTCTGTTAATGTCACTACCAGTGGCCAGCCATCTTGGTTGAGGGGTTTCCTAGGACTTGGGACTTGCATTGCTAAAGCTGGGAAAATTCCCTGGCCAATGGGGACAAGTTGGTCACTCTCTTCACTACACACAGTATCCATGTGGATGTCATTACTGCACTCAGTACCAGGACACAAAAAGGAATGCCCACTCGAGTTACTCTCAGTCCAGTGGGGAAGCTAGGTGAATATATGATGGCGTCCTTCACCTATAGCGTGAGGAGTGCTCTGAGAGAAGGGGACAGGGGTTGGGTGGACCAGCAGGGTCACCCATCTGGACAGCCGGCTCCCTGAACTGAGACCCAAAGCCCGGGAAGCAGTTCACCAGGTGAAGGGCTTTGGAAATGGGGGGAAGCTAAGTCAGGAAGCTTGGTCCTGGTCCTGCTCTGCTGTGATCCTACTCTCAGGCCCCAGGCATGTTCTTTTCTTGCAGACTTTAGATTCCCTATAAAATCAGGGAGTTGGACCAGATACCCAGAAATAGTATCCTGTATCTCTGCAAATGTCAATTTCCAAGTAAATAGTGACATACCTTTAAAAGTATCCTTACACTGAGGAAGTATTTGATAATTAGTTCTCCATTGTTTCAGAAACACCATTTTTATCTTGCTCATCTATTAGTGAGCTCCTCTCCATGTCTCCACTTTAAAAAAGATGGGGCTGGGGCCAGGCACAGTGGCTCACACCTGTAATCCCAGCGCTTTGGGCAGCTGAGGTTGGCAGATCTTTTGAGTCTAGGAGTTCAATACCAGCCTGGCCAACATGGCAAAACCCCATCTTTACCAACCAAACAACCAACCAACAAACAAAAATTAGCAGGGCATGGTGGCATGTGCCTATAGTTCCAGCCATTCTGAAGGCTGAGGTGGGAGGACGGCCTGAGCCCAGGAGGTGGAGGTTGCAGCGAGCTGAGATTGCACCACTGCACTCCAGCCGGAGCAACAGAGCCAGACCCTGTCTTGAAAAAAAAAGGTGGGGGGCAGGGAGCTAACTCTGCCTCTCAGTTTAACTGAGATAGTATTGGGATCTGGTTTTTCAGTACACAATAATTCGTTTCCTTCCTCCCCTATCTCCTTCCCATCTTCATATTGTGTTGTTTTGTTGTTTGTCTTGTGAGTGTGTGTGTGTGTGTGTTTGAGATAGTGTCTCATTCTGTTACACAGGCTAGAGTGCAGTTGTGCCACCTCTGCTCACTGCAGCCTCCACCCCTCAGGTTCAAGAGATCCTCCCACCTCAGCCTCCTGAGTAGCTGGAACCACAGGTGTGCACCACCACGACCAGCTAATTTTTTTTGGATTTTTGGTGGAGATGGGATTTCACTATGTTGCCCAGGCTGGTCTTGAACTCCTGAGCTCAACTGATCCGTTTGCCTTGGCCTCCCAAAGTGCAGGGATGACAGGTGTGAGCCACTGTGCCTGACCTCACATTAGTTTTTTTTTTTTTTTTTTTTAAGACAGAGTCTCACTCTCTGGCCCAGGCTGGAGTGCAGTGGCGCAATCTTGGCTTACTGCCTTACAACCTCTGCCTTCCAGGTTCAAGCGATTCTCCTGCCTCAGCCTCCCGAGTACCTGGGATTATATACCGGCTATGAGCCACGGCTCCCAGCGCATATCGTTTATTAAATCAATAGTGTGCTGAACTGGGCTTCTTGAAAAACAAGACTACATATTAAAGTACACAGTAATAATTAATGTTATTGGTTTAAACAGATGATTGGTTTAAAGCATCAAAAAACTTCTTTTGAACATTTATCAACATGTTAAGCACCATACTATGTAATTGTCCTCCCCCACCCCAAAAATCAGATTTATCACTTGGACATAGAGGTGCAAGTACTTCAGCGGTTTTTTTTTTTTTTTTTGAGATGTTGTCTTGCCCTGTCGCCCGGGCTGGAGTGCAGTGGTGCAATCTTGGCTCACTGCAACCTCCTTCCCTGGCCCATTGAAAACAATTTTAACTATGTAAGCAATAGATCATGATACTGTGGAAAAATGAAGATGTGTATCTTAAGCTGTGATCAGCCTATGCCAGGAGAATGGTAGGCAAAATGTAGAAACTGTGTTTTTATTTTTATCATGCATCAGAATTTGTTCTGAAAAATGGTTCATGTTTCCAGGAGAGAATGAGTTTAAAGGGAAATGATTATTTTCTTTTCTTTTCTTTTCTTTTATTTTTTGAGACAGAGTCTTGCTCTTGTCACCCAGGTTGGAGTGCAATGGCGTGATCTTGGCTCACTGCAACCTCCGCGTCTTGGCTTCAAGCAATTCTCCTGCCTCAACCTCCCGAATAGCTGGGATTACAGGCGCCTGCCACCATGCCAGGCCAAGTTTTTTTTTTTGTATTATTAGTAGATACTGGGTGTCACCATGTTGGCCAGGCTGGTTTCAAACTCCTGACTTCAGGTGATCTGCCTGCCTTGGCCTCCCAAAGTGCTGGGATTACAGGCTTGTACCACCATGGCCAGCTGGGAAATGATAATTAATAGACCCTCCTGCTGTTTATTATCTTTGAAAGAGAATGGCCCAGTATTATAGCAGTATCTCCCCAGATCTTGGGCTCCAGTTCTGGGCGAAAGGTATACTCTGGGTGCTGTTCTCTCTTATCCTTCCAAAAGAAGTTTCCAGCTAATAGTGGTTCAACCTAAAAGGTTATAGTCTCAGAGAAGACAGCTTGTGAATAAAAGAAGCTCTAGTAGGCTTTATTCCTTATGTTAGCATAGCAAAATGTTTGAAATTAATCTCTGCTACTATTGACAGAAAATCCAAGCCAGAGAATGTTTATCAACTTGTGGTGGAACCAAGAATCAGTTGTTATTTCCAAAGCATCTCAAAACGTGTATGGGATTTGCATCTTGGTAGTAAACATGCATTGAAAATCAGAAGTACTTTGTGTTTTCCTGGTATTAGGATTGTAAAACATTGATATTTATTTATTTATTTATTTATTTATTTATTTATTTATTTATTTATTTATTTTGAGACAGAGTCTCGCTCTGTCACCTAGGCTGGAGTGCAGTGGCATGATCTCCGCTTGCTGCAGCCTCTGCCTCCCGGGTTCAAGTGATTCTGCTGCCTCAGCCTCCTGAGTAGCTGGGATTACAGGTGCACACCACTACACCCAGCTAATTTTTTTTGGTATTTTTAGTATGAGATGCGGTTTGACTATGTTGGCCAGGTTTGGTCTCGAACTCCTAGCCTCAAGTGGTCTGCCTGCCTCGGCCTCCCAAAGTGCTTGGATTACAGATGTGAGCCACTGCACCCGGCCAACATTGATATATTTTTAAAAAGGTGTGTGTGTGTGTGTGCACGCACTTAGCTGATCAGCACTAGTTATGAATAGGAAATTCAACACCTGTGAATGTGTTTCAAAGGACACCCCCTAACCCCAATGTATTAGCATCTTTTCTGAACTGCATAGTTGGGAAATAATAATAATAACACACATTGACAGAGCAATAGAGAACCTGGCTAATATAAAAGGACGTGTTCTGAATGGATCGAGGGATACTTTAGAAAACTCTAGCACAGGGGAGGATTCCTCCAAATGCATTCATTTTCAAGGTGCATCTTTTGTTCTGTATGATCCTGGAACATGCCTGGGGAGATGGTGCCCACGGTGCGAGGCTCGGGTCTCTAGGGATTCTCTCTAAATCTGTTCCCGTGGAGGTTTCAGACTTTGCGGTTTTTCCAACAAGTTCAAATCAACCAAGACAAATTGGAATCACTTGTGAAGCCTGCCCCACAGCCATCTCACAGTAGTCATTTAGTGCTTGATTGACCGAATATTAAATGAAAACATAAGAAAGTTTTATTATTCAGGTGATCTGATTGTCTAGCTATATAACACGCTATAGACAATTCGATTAAGAGGATCAAAACTACAATTAGACTGGGCATGGTGGCCCACTGTGGCTTTGGGAAGCCTAGATGGGAGGATTGTTAAGGCCAGGAGTTCAAGATTGACCTGGGCACAATGCAAGACCTCGTCTCTACATAAAATAAAAAAAATTAGGCATGGTGGCACACACCTGTACGACTGAGTAGTACCCCAGCTACTTGGGAGCTTAAGGCAGAAGGATCGGTTGAGCCCCGGGCCACAGTGAGATATGATGGTGCCACTGCACTCCAGCCTAGGTGACAGAGCAAGATTCTATTAAAAATAAATATATCGGCCGGGCGTGGTGGCTCAAGCCTGTAATCCCAGCATTTTGGGAGGCCGAGACGGGCGGATCACGAGGTCAGGAGATCGAGACCATCCTGGCTAACACTGTGAAACCCCGTCTCTACTAAAAAAAAAAATACAAAAACTAGCTGGGCGAGGTGGCGGGCGCCTGTAGTCCCAGCTACTCGGGAGGCTGAGGCAGGAGAATGGCGTAAACCCGGGAGGCGGAGCTTGCAGTGAGCTGAGATCCGGTCACTGCACTCCAGCCCGGGCGACAGAGCAAGACTCCGTCTCCAAAAAATAAAAAATAAAAATAAATAAATAAATAAATATATCAATAAAATTAATACTGCTACTGCTAAAACAAGATGTCTACCCTCAAGGTGCTTATGATCTCATTGAAAGAGTGAGGACAAATATTAGGTGATAATACCAAATGGTATAGGATGGGAGTTGGCCCGTGTGTGATCATTTTGTACCTTATTATTGACATTTACATACAGAGATGTGCACATCATTATTATTTTTGGCTGGGTGTCGAGTCCAGTTGATTTAAAACATGAAATGGCAGACTTTGGGAACTGGATGGCCTTAGGGAGTGAAGCATAGCAGAGTTCATGTATGAGCCATACAGAGGTCTCCTGTGAATCTTGAGCTGAACATGGCCTAACTGCCCACATACCTGTTAGATGCCTTCTCTGTCTGGCACAATACAAGAAAAGATGACTGGGGCAGTTTGTGTCAGCAAGGCAAGACATTTGGAAATGGCCTTCATAAAACCTCTTTGTTCTGGCCGGGCACGGTGGTTCACGCCTGTAATCCTAGCACTTTGGGAGGCCGAGGCGGGTGGATCACTTGAGGTCAGGTGTTCCAGACCAGCCTGGCCAAGATGGTGAAACCCCATCTCCACTAAAAATACAAAAATTAGCTGCGCATGGTGGCACATGCCTGTAATCCCAGCTACTTGGGAGGCTGAGGCAGGAGGATCACTTGAACCCAGGAGGCGGAGGTTGCAGTGAGCAGAGATCATGCCACTGCACTCCAGCCTGGGCGACAGAGCCAGACTCTGTCTCAAAAACAAAACAAAACAAAACAAAACAAAAAACATACACACACAAACTGTTTGTCTGATTCAGAAATCCTATTTCTTTTTTTCAAACAAATGTTTGGCTTCTCAGAACTGAGGGGTAATGTAAACATTAAGAATCACCTTCCAGGCCGGGCGCAGTGGCTCAAGCCTGTAATCCCAGCACTTTGGGAGGCCGAGACGGGTGGATCACAAGGTCAGGAGATCGAGACCATCCTGGCGAACACGGTGAAACCCCGTCTCTACTAAAAAAAAGTACGAAAAACTAGCCGGGCGAGGTGGCGGGCGTCTGTAGTCCCAGCTACTCGGGAGGCTGAGGTAGGAGAATGGCGTAAACCCGGGAGGCGAAGCTTGCAGTGAGCTGAGATCCGGCCAATGCACTCCAGCCTGGGCGACAGAGCGAGACTCCGTCTCAAAAAGAATCACCTTCCAAATTCACAGAGAGGCAGCTGTAGGGAGAAGTTGGAAGGAAAAACCACTTATAACTAATTGCAGTATTAGCCTCTCCAGGTAACTATGGAAACAGCTGAGCAGGGCCCCCTTGAATGGGGAGATAAGTTTACCTGTGTAATGACTGCATTTAGTTTTTTCCCAGAAAATTATAAAAAAGAATTGCTTTGCTTAAAGATCTGTTTTCATAAGTTTATTAAACATTGCCCTAATTTTTTACATTATTGCTAACTGGTCCTAATAATGTGAAATAAATTTCAGTCTAGTTTAGAAAGACGGTCATGAATTCTGAATTAAAATAATTCTGAATATCCATTATTATAAATAAATATAAATATTATTATTATTATAAATAGCAAATGTTTGTTGCATATTTATTCCCCCACTGTACTGGGGGAAGGTTTTATTAAATAAAGTGATAAATGGTTGTTAGAAATATTACAGAGCTCTTGTAATTGAACAGGATTATAGGTATAAGTTTATAATTTTATTAACAGGGATAGAATGAATCATGGTAAAGGAAAAAACAAGTGATAAACAAGCCAATAAAATAACAAGGTGAATCCACTGAGGGGAGGGAGTAATTATTTAAATTTTTTTTTGTTTAATTAACATTTATTGTCTTCTGGGTAACAGGCACTGTTAGGGACTTTTACATCTGCTATTTTATTTAATTACAAGAGTTATTCATTTCCAGAGAAGATTTCCCATGGGTTTCCTTTGACTAATGAGTTATCTTAGCCTGGTGCGTCTCAGTCCCAGCTGCACATGAATATCACCTGGGGAGCTTTGGTGCACTATGGCACTGGGGTGTATCCCCAGAGAGTCTGTTTAATTATGCAGGGTGGGGACCCTGCTGCAGTATTTTTAAACTCTGGCCAAACCAGAGATGTCATTTCACCTGCAGGAAAAATACAGCAGTAAGCAACTGCTGCAAACTTCGGCAGTAGAGCATGCTGTGCCAGGTGGAATAAGCAAAACACCTGTTTTCCTTTGTTTCCTATTAAGTGGGATGTGGAAAGTGTCAGAATAATTATGGAATGAAGCAGGCTAGAAAATGTAGCTTTAAAAGGCTCAAGCTCAGAATTTCCAGGTGCTCTTAATTTGTAGCCTAGGTGTTGCTCTGTGGCGTTTATCAGAAACATGGTGCCAATGACTTACATAATAAAAGTTTTTGTCTTTTTTATTTTTTAAGATAAAGGAAACTATTTAACAATGTTTTTATACTAAAGGTAAGGTGTTTTAATGAAATACATACATATGTCCAGAGTACAGAACTGTGGATAAAAAAGTTTAGGAGGACACAGAATTGTAAGGAATTCTTTCTTTTGGTGGACGGATTATGGGTAGAAGTGTCTTCCTTAAAAATCATCTGTTCCGGGTACGGTGGCTCACGCCTGTAATCCCAGCACTTTGGGAGGCCGAGGTGGGAGGATCGCTTGAGGTTACGAGTTTGAGACCAGCCTGGCCAATATGGTGAAACCCTGTCTCTACTAAAAACACAAAAATTAGCCGGGCATGCTGGCAGGTGCCTGTAGTCCCAGCTACTTGGGAGGCTGAGACAGAAGAATCTCTCGAACTCGGGAGGCAGAGGTTGCAGTGAGCTGAGATCACACCACTGCACTCCAGCCTGGGTGACAGAGCGAGATTCTGTCTCAAAGAAAAAAAAAAAAAAAAGAAATTAGCTGGGTATGGTGGTGCGTGCCTGTGGTCACAGCTACTTGGGGGACTGAGGCAGGAGGAGCACTTTGAGCCCAGGAGGTTGAGGCTACAGTAAGCCATGTTTGAGCCACTGTACTCCAGCCTGGGCAACAAAGTGAGACCCTGTTTCAAGTTCTAGTAAAGTTGTTTAATAGCAAAACATTTTTAAGTAGCAAAACATTTTTAAAAACCAGGAAGGAACTAAGTGGTTTGGGAGGCTCAATTGTTTAAAAAATTGGTATAGCCTTAGATCACATAATAGAGAATTAACTTTAAAAATGATCCATAATCAAAAATATACCCAATCCCTAAAACAATTCCTGGTCACCTTTGTAAATAGATTTGCTTCAGTGGGAGCTTTTAGTGCTGCCTAGAGCATCCCAGGAGTCATGAAAGTGTGGTGACATTGGTCAGAGAAAGGAAAGCTTCCATTCGATTTGCCAACATTAAGCGTTTTCCTCTTAAAATAAGCAGCGTTTCTGGTAGGGGTGATAGATAGGCTTCCATTTTAAGCGATGTTTTGCTCCTTTAAAAAACTTTATATCACATTTTCTGAGAGACCTTGGGCAAGTCATATCATTCCTTTGGGCCTGAGGTTCTTTGTTGATAAAATGAGGGAATTAGACTAACATCGCTGTCGGTGTTCAGGTTGGGATTCACAGGGCAGTGTCTCCTAGAGAATGCTGGGGGAGGAGTGTTGGGTTGGCTTGATTCTGGGTCTCCTGCTTTGGCCTCAGACAAGCTGCCCTGTGGGTGGGCTCTGGGCAAGGTTCATTTGCAGGGAGGGGAATCAGTTTGGTTCCACCTGCATTTGGGGGATCTAGTAGACATCAGGCATAGTACCAGGTGCGGGGGACACTAGGGTGACCAAAACCTAGCATGAGCCCTCAGGTAGCTTAAAGCTTAAAGTCTCTTGGAGGAGATGGATAAAGACACAGAGAAATCCAGCATTTCTCAGCTAGGTCAGGGACTGGGTGGGAGAAAGGAGGGAGTTGGTTAGAAGGCTAGTTGGGTATAGGAGCCCTGGGTGTTTTTAAATTTTTATTTTTCTTTTCTTTTTTATTTATTTATTTTTTGAGATGGAGTCTTGCTCTGTCGCCCAGGCTGGAGTGCAGTGGCCGGATCTCAGCTCACTGCAAGCTCCGCCTCCCGGGCTTACACCATTCTCCTGCCTCAGCCTCCCGAGTAGCTGGGACTACAGGCGCCCACCACCGTGCCCGGCTAATTTTTTGTATTTTTTAGTAGAGACGGGGTTTCACCGTGTTAGCCAGGATGGTCTCGATCTCCTGACCTCGTGATCCGCCCGTCTCGGCCTCCCAAAGGGCTGGGATTACAGGCTTGAGCCACCGCGCCCGGCTTAAATTTTTATTTTTATAGAGACAGTTCCTCACTATGTTGCCCAGGCTGGATTTGAACTCCAAGGCTCAAGTGATCCTCCTTTCTCAGCCTCTAGAGTAGCTAGGACTATAGGCAAGTATTTTTCAAAGAACTAAATGACAAATAGAGGACAGCTCCCTTCCCTGAGTCACTATCTGGTTGGTCACTGCTGAGAGGAGAAGAAAGAGGAAGGAGCAGGAGCCCGCGTGAGGTGGTTGCGACTCCCCTTGTCCTCTGGAGCCGACTTCAGCATGCTAGTGAAAAGGCTGTTAGGGAAAGAGAGGACCTGGGCTCTCAGAAGATGATAGACTCTGCCTTGAGGGCTGGGAGGGACCTTGGGGGGCACCTAGCCCAGGTGGGTTACCGTGGCAAGCCCACCCCTGCATACCCAGGCCCATCCCTCTTCCACCTCCCATGCTTAACTGAATGGACCGCAGTCTAACCTGCTGGCCTTTGCATGTGCCGAGAGCTCTGCTTGGATCCCTTCCTGCCTCTGGCCAGTTCTAACTTAACTTTTACTTCTCAGCTTCAATGTCACCTCCTTGGGGAAGCCTTTCTTTGATTATCCATCATTTTCTATCCCCTGCTGAGTTAATTAAATACCCTTTTCAGGGATTGCCTCATCCCCTTTCCTTCAGAGCATTCATCTGCCTGGAATTGCTCCCTTAATCTTGGAGAGTTCCTCGGTGGCTGGGACGGTTTAATTCATGGAATTATTTCCATGGCCACAGTGCTTGGCACACAATAGGTGCTCAGTAGCTATTGAGTGAATGAGTGTCCTTACTTTATAACAGAAATTAAGTGACTCGCCCAAGTCAGACACTCCGAAAGACTGAGAAGGAATGAGACCCATGGTATGAGTCTGAAGAGGAGGCGAGATCTGGTTTCTAGAGCTGTAGTCAAGGCTTTCTGTCCATAGCTTGGAAACGAAAAGAAGCCACGCTTGTTTAGAGGCCCACGTTACTTCTGTCAGAGCCACACTCTATGCCCTGGGTGTGCTGGGTGTGTGTCTGAGAGATGTGGGTTGTGTGTGGGGTGTGTTCCTGGGACGTGTGTGGGGTGTGTGCATGGGATGTGTGTATGGTGTATGTGTGGTGTGTGTACATGGAATGAATGTGTGGTATGTGTGGAGTCTGTGTGTGTACATTTGAGGACATAGTTTGTGAGTATGCAGTATGCTTAGATGGTTCTTTTTTTTTGTTTTGTTTAGAGACAGGGTTGCTCTGTCACCCAGGCTGGAGCACAGTGCACATCATGGCTCACTGCAGCCTCGACCTCTTGGGCTCAGACGATCCTCCTGTCTCAGCCTGCCAAGTAGCTGGGACTACAGGCATGTGCCACCACGCCCAGCTAATTTTTAAATTGTTTGTAGAGACGAGAGCTCCCTAAATTACTGGGCTCAAGCGATCCTCCCACCTCAGCCTCCTAAAATGTTGAGATTACAGGCGAGCCACCATGCCTGGCCTAGATGGTTCTTAAATCCTCTCCTTGGCCACTGAGCAGTTCTGTGATTATTATTTAAAAGGGAATGTTAAACCATACTCATGCCATAACAAGGAGAACAACAGAAAGAAAACCTACACTGGCAAACAAAAAGAGAGTTGCAAAAGCAGCCGAAGTGGCTGAAATTATTAGCAGATAGGGTTCTCTCTGGACAATTAGACATGGCCCCTAAACCTTTTGTGAATAAAACAAGGCTGGTAAAGTGGCTTCCGGTAGTTTCAGCATCCAATGAAAAGCAAAGAGAAAACACTAAGACAGCTAAAGATTTAATCAGAAAAAAGGCCAGAGAAAAAGTCATCCTGTTTCTCTTCCATTCAATAGTAAGAGTGTCTAGACAGTGCAGACTTTGCTCTGATCTTCACACTAACTGCTGGCAAATGCATTAAAAAGGGATGTTAACTATGGTTTTACGAAAATTCTCTTTAATTCATCAGCTTTTGTTGCTGTAGGAGATTTTGGAGGGTGACAAGGCTGGCGTAATGTACCTGTTTGTGTTTCTTTCTCTGCAAAGTAGAAACCTGAAACAGGAAGTGATTCAAGGGACAGAATGACTAAAACCGTTTCAGACTCAAGTTGAACTGAGCGTTTCGCTGGGACCAAGACTTGCTGCTGCAGCCAAAGGTCCCAATATCCTTTATACTGAATCTCCATGGATAGCCCTGGCCCCACCATATGCGCTCCTAAGGACAACACAGTCCAGCCAAACTGTCCTTCAGTCATAGGAGTTTGGTTTAGGTCTTTGTTCTTTACTTACTATGCAACCTTCAGCAAATTATTCAACTTCTCTGAATCTTTGTTTATTTGTAATGCACCAGACTATTTTGAGCATTAAATGAGAAAACTGTTTGCAAAACAATTCAGTGATATAATGGACTGTACAAATGCGATCTGGGGCCGGGTGCGGTGGCTCATGCCTGTAATTCAGCACTTTGGGAGGCCGACACTGGCGGATCACTTGAGGTCAGGAGTTCGAGACCAGCCTGGCCAACATGATGAAATCCTGCCTCTACGAAAAATAAAAAAATTAGCCCAGCATGCTCACTTGAACCTGGGAGGCGGAGGTTGCAGTGAGCCGAGATCGTGCCACTGCGCTCCAGCCTGGGCGACAGAACAAGACTATGTCTTCCAAAAACAAACAAACAATCAAACAAACAAATGCTATTTGGAGTTGTGCCTCTACTATGGGGAAAAAAACAATAGCTAGGATTTACTGGGGGCTTTCTGTGTACTGAGGACTGTTGTAACTTGCTTAATTCTGGCTATAACTCTTTTACAGGAGAAGAAACTGAGGCCTGGAATTTGATTAACTCGTTCAAGATTACCCAGTTGGTAAGTAACAGAGCTGGAATTTGACCATGGCCTTCTGGCTCCAGAACCAGCACTCTTAACCACACTTCTATGAGGAAAAGTTAAAGTGGATGGGAATGGCTACAAGATGGATTTCAGTTCCGTAGAAATAAGAACCTCCTACCTCTGTTGAAATCAGAATACACATACATCCCTTCATTCATTCTATGAATATTCATTCACTCTATGAACCTACGAGGTTTTTAGGTCACATTATTAGTTTAAATAAGAACTATAGGCTAGGCGCAGTGGCTCACACCTGTAATCCTAACGCTTTGGGAGGCTAAGGTGGGTGGATCCCTTGAGGTCAGGATTTCAAGACCAGCCTGGCCAACATGGTGAAACCCTGTCTCTACTAAAAATATAAAATTTAGCCAGGCATGCTCGCTTGAACTCAGGAGGCGGAGGTTGCAATGAGCTGAGATTGTGTCACTGCACTCCAGCCTGGGCGACAGAGCAAGACTGTCTTTAAAAAAAAAAAAAAGAAAGAAATAAGAACAAAATTTTGGAGGGAAGGAGACATTTCCAGCCTACCATCATGAGTAATGACAATAATAACTAATACTTTTTGCATATTTACTATATGCAGACCCTGTGCTAAGAGCTTTTTAACTTGTTTAAGTTTCACAGAAGCTCCCACAAAGTTGCAGTTCAAAGAAGACAAGTAACTTGCCCAGGGTCACTCTGTTGGTAAGGGATAGAATTTGTATTCACATTCAAGCAGTCTAGATTGAAAGTCAGTGCTCTTGCTGGGTGCGGTGGCTCACACCTGTAATCCCAGCACTTTGGGAGGCCAAGTGGGGCAGATCATGAGGTCAGGAGATCCAGACCATCCTGGCTAACACAGTGAAACCCCTGTCTCTATTGAAAATACGAAAAATTAGCCAGGCATGGTGGCGGGTGCCCGTAGTCCCAGCTGCTTGGGAGGCTGAGGCAGGAGAATGGCGTGAGCCCGGGAGGTGGAGCTTGGAGTGAGCCGAGATCACGCCACTGCACTCCAGCCTGGGCAATAGAGCGAGACTCCGTCTCAAAAAAAAAAAAAAAAAAGAAAAGAAAATCAGTGCTCTTGACGGATGTGGTCTTGTCAACTGTCAACCCTATAAGGTCCTTCACGGAAAACCATTGACTCTTGGCTCCTGGGTGCCCTCTGTCTGTGACAGTGCACAGTGCATTTCCCTTTTCTGCTTCTTTTCTTCCCCAGTTTCCTAGACTCCCTACTACCCTCACTGGTGAGGCTTAACCATAGGATAGGGACCTGTGGCAAAATACTTACAGCCATCTCTACTTAGGCATGCTTTTAACTTTTATTTGAATCGGACTATCTTACTTGCTGTAAAATGCACAAATCTTAATCTTAATCGTACAGCTTGGTGAAATTTTAATATGTTACAACCATCTAACCATCACCCAAATCAGCATATACAATATTTCTAGAAAGTTCCCTCATGACCCTTTGCACTTAGTATTACACCAGAGATAAGCACTATTCTGACATCTGTCATCACAGATTCATGCTTCTACCTTAGCCATATCCAAATATACTTGCTCAACAAAAGCAAAAGGATAAAAACACCACTTTAAATAGTGTGGGTGATCCTATCATTTCATCCAGTGGGCGTCTCTCTTGGAGTGGGTGTGAATGGCAGACATGGATCGGCTGTTCCGTCTGTTGGTCTTTGTTCTCATGGCTTTTTAGGATGTGAGCATCTTGTGCCACCAAGTATGTTTCTCATATTTATGGATTTTAATTATCACACAACATGGCCGTAAATCTAAGCCAGTTATTACATATGGTGCTCAACCCTAAGAAACCAAATCCAGTGCTGAAGGAAAGACTGGCTGTGTTGGACTTTATGAAAGAAGGTTTGTTTGTCTCCAACCTGAGACCTTATTGTGGGATTTTTCAAGGGGAATTTTGACTTCTTTCAGTTTTCATGCTGGCTTTAGAAGCTAACCCTTGAGTAGATGCAATTTTAATGGGGGCAGAACTCAAGTGTGAATAAGTGGTTATATTAAATTTAGTGACCTGGAATACTTCTGGCAACGTGGTGGACTAAGCTGACTTGTCTGAGTCCTTCCTGCTATGAATGCAGAATTGATGGAAATGTAAGAATTTTATCTAGGGGAGCGCTGATGAAAGGGAAACCTGCGAATGTCACAAATGAGGATAGGCTGGCCGCGGTGGCTCATGCCTGTAATCCCAGCACTTTGGGAGGCCGAGGTGGGTAGATCACTTGAGGTCAAGAGTTCCAGACCAGCCTGGCCAACACAGTGAAACCTTGTTCTACTAAAAATACAAAAATTAGCCGGGTGTGGTGGCACATGCCTTGTAATCCCAGCTACTCAGGAAGCTGAGGCAGGAGAATTGCCTGAACCTGGGAGGGGAAAGTTGCAGTGAGCAGAGATCACGCCACTGCATTCCAGCCTGGATGACAGAGCAAGACTCCACCTCAAAAAAAAAAAAAAAAAAAAAAGGTGGATAAATTTAAGCTAAATGGTGGCATGTGAGCTGAAGCCATGACTACTTCTGGGGCTTTTGCACAGAAGCTACAGGGCCTGGGGGCTCAAGGTGGAACTGAGTGCTCTGGAGCCTTGAAGATCTGACTTTTTCATGAAAAGGGGCTAGAAAAACTTCGATACTTGTAGAAATAGAGAGGAAGCTTGCCTTGACTGGAAAAAAGTTACTAGCAAGAACTTAAACGCATGGGATTATACCATATGTGGTTGTGGAATCTGTATTTTTGTTACTTATGAAGTATGAGACCCTTCATCCTGAAAAATTGAGATAAAACTGGTCTAGTACCATGGAAACCTCTACTGCAAACACAAAGTCATTCCATAGGTATATTTTAACAACCATACCTAACAGCACTCCCACAGTGAGAATGACTTCTGAGGACGAGTTCACAATGAAAAACTAAACTATTCAGGAAACCATTCCAAGTTGGAAATAATAACATCATTTAAAAGAGACTATAAAAATGGTATATTTAAAATGATTAAGATGTCTTAGTTTGGGTTCACAAGAAAAAAGAAATAAAATGATTAAGAACTAAAGATAATATAAAAAGTGTGAAGAAAGATGGAAAAAGAATAGGTTGACTTGAAGAGCAGCTGAATTGAAAGGAAAAATAATCATTAAAATTGAAATCCAACAAAAGAGTTAAATGACAGATTAAGCATAGCTAAAGAGAGAATTAATGAGCTGGAAGACAATGACAGTTAAAATTTGTTAAGTGCATAGTAAATGCCATTGTTCTGTGTACTTTATTTGCATTAACTCATTTACTCCTTAGAACAAAATTATGAGGAGGCATTATTATGATCATCTGAACTTTATAGACAAAGAAACTAAATAGCAGTTTAAGCCACTAGCTCATGGTCACATAGCTGGTAAGTGATGGATCTGGGATTTGACTCTAGGCTGTCTCGGGTAGCCTTGAGTCTGTGTTTGCAAGTATTATACTATGGGAAATCATCAAGAGTAGGCACTAAGTGATAAAGAGATGGGTATATGAAATAATGGTGAAGAAGTATCAATGGCACTACTTACGTCTACATAGAGGGACTAAGGGAGAGGCAGTATTAGAAGACATAAAAATTAGATGTCCTTTCAGACATCTTCCAATCCTTAGGTTCCAAGAATTTGAGAGCAGGTCACCATCAAGGGCAAAATATTCAAAGGAGGGTGGTACACCCTCTACAGGTGGCACCTGTAGTCCTAGCTATCTGGGAGGCTGAGGTGGGAGGAATGCTTGATCCCAGGTGGCAATGAGCCAGTGCCATTTGGCACTGTCTACCATTTTAAGTGCACATACCCTGTGACCCTGCAATTCTGCTTCAAGGATTTTGTCTTATAAATTCTATCTTTCCTATAGTTATATATGTGTGTGAAGATGCATGTAATATATACATTGCAGCATTGCTAGTAATAGAAAGACTGTGGAAACAACTTAATGTATATCAATAAGGAATTGATTTAGGCCGGTCGCAGTGGCTCATGCCTGTAATCCCAGCACTTTGGGAGGCTGAGGTAGGCAGATGACTTGAGGTCAGGAGTTTGAGACCAGCCTGATCAACATGGTAGAAACTGTGTCTCTACCAAAAAATACAAAAATTAGCTGGGTGTGGTGGCCCACAGCTGTAATCCCAGTTGCTTGGGAGGTTGAGGCAGGAGAATAGCTTGAACCCGGGAGGCAGAGGCTGCAGTGAGCCAAGATTGCACCACTGCACCACTGCACTCCAGCCTGGGTGACAAGAGCAAGACTCTGTCTCAAAAAATGAACAAACAAAACCCCAAAAAACAAAAAATGAGGAATTGATTGAATGTGTATTCTTAAAGTAGATTGCCCCACCACTGTTTAAAATAGTAGGTCATATCTGCTAAGAGGGAATGATTTTCAGGATATATTCTTAAGTTTAAGAATAAAGCAATTTGCAAGAAAGTATATGTGGTATGCCGCCAGATGTAGGAAAACAAGAAGAGGGTATAAGTGTTTATACACACCCACCCACACACATACTCATACTTGATTATGCCTAGGCGATTGCTGGAAGGACACACACACACAGTGTCTGGGGGAATTCTGTATAGCTCTTGAAAAAGCTTAGGGGATTGTGGGGTTTGGGTGGGTGGAAGATATCCTGCTATATGCCCTTTTATGTTTCTTTGAATGTTTATAGAGGAGATTTAGCAGGTCTCCTGGGTGGGGTTGCATATCTCCCACGGGAAACCAACATTCATTGAGCATTTGACAAGCACCAGGCCATTACCTGTGTTATCTGTTCACAGATAAGACAGGTCACACAGGTAAGGATGTGAGAATGTGTCCTCACACATCCCTAACACTGGAGTTCTCTTTATTGCCTGCTGATACCTGGACAACAGAGCTGCACAGTAAATGCGTGATAAATGGTAATCTCATTTTCTTTTTTTCTTTATTTCTTTGGAGACAGGCTCTTGCTTGATCACCCAGGCTGAAGTGCAGTGGCACGATCATGGCTCATTGCAACCTCGACCTCCCAGACTCAGCCTCCTGAGTAGCTGGGACTACAGGCATGTGTCAGCACACCTGGCTAATTTTTTTCATTTTGTAGAGACGGGGTCTCCCTGTCTTGCCCAGGCTAGTCTTGAACTCCTGGGCTCAAGTGATCCTCCTGACTTGGTCTCCCGAAGTGCTGGGATTATAGGTGAGAGCCACTGTGCTTGGCCCATTTCAAGAAAATGGGTGGTACCTTTGTTGTGCAAAGTCTTGTGGCATGCAGGTAGAGGAGGGGAAATTCCGTGACAGCCTGCAAGGTGTTTTGGAAACAGGGGTAACCCAGCTGCTTCATAGAAATCTGAGTTATCTGGGAGGCATCTCAAACCTTTTGTCTCTCCTGACTCTAGTCCCTGGCACCTCTCTTGAGACCACATGGAAGTATTTAGTCAGTACTCATTTTTCCAACTGTAAGATTCTTTGTTCTGGAAAGCTGTAGCTTGTGTTTCTGGACCACATGAATTGCTGATGTGTTTAGAAACAACAAAGCAAGGAGAATTCGTCCTGCGATGTCCTCCTTTTTGGAATTATTTTATCTTTACAACTTTCCCGTTGAGTATGCATCATCAAAGGTCTAAGTGACACCAACTTCTGTTCACTTAAAAAGAGTGACCTTTAGGGGCCTTTCTTCTCAAAATAGATATTCCCAGAGGTGCTTTTTATTGTTGTTATTGTTGTTTTCTGCAATCAACCACATTTCTAACCCATCAGGAAATGTTTTATAGAACCAGAGGCTTTCTCTCTTCCCCTTCCCTTGATCATCTGGAAATAAATTCAGTTAAGTAGGTTATCCATCTTGAAAGGGCTGTTGTGATGTGATCAACACACAAATGGACAAGAAATCCAAATGGTCAAGAAAACCGGAAGGAAAATTTAAGCGTATGGAATCAAAATCACAAAAACTGACCTGGGTAGTGTTTAAGAGCATAACATATCTGCACAATTCAGATGAAACACTTGCAAGTGAGAGTTATTTGACCTTAGCACTTTGCTGGTCTCTTGAGGCAGTATTTTGTAGGCTCAGAGAGAGCTGTTAAGAGCTTTAAGTATCACTGTCCTTATGTGAAATGTGGGATGTAATGGTTTTAGTTTACTGTAAGATGAATGTGAATCAACAGTGTTATCTGACTCCTCCAAATAGTAATTCCATCTTCACTGCCTGAATAGAGATAGGGAATAGGTTTAATCGCCATTGCTGTGTGAGGCCTTCCTGGACCCAGGTGCTTTGCTGTGCTCATATTGCACTGTGTCACATTTAATTAATGCAGTTATTTTATTGGCTTTAAATAATTGTAGTTGTTTGTAGCTATCTCCACATCAGCCTGTGAGTGCCTAGAAGGATGGTATGGATCGCCTTGCTTCATCTGTGTATAGTCAGCATGCAGCATACACCACAGCACTTCGGATTTCATTAGTCAGGATTCTGTCGACCTTGAAACAGAATCTCACCTCGAACTGGCTTCCGCAGAAAGGGGATTTGTTGGTTTATGTAACTGAAGAATCTAGGAATGAAACATAAGGCATGGAGGATCCAAGGCTTAAAGTGTTGCCAAGGCTTACACAGTTTTTCACCCTCTTCAACGCTGCCTCCCTTTTCTTTTGGATTGTGCTACAAAATGGTTGTCAGCGATTCTAGCAGGAGGTAAAAAAGGCCACTGTTCCAGTAGTTCAACAAAAGTCTTAGAACTGAGTCCAACTGTCTCTCTGATTGGTCTTTTCTGGGTAACATGCACAGCCGTGAACCAATCGCTGTGGCACGCAAATACGACGCTCTGATTGGCCATCTTGGATCAAATGCCCTCCCTCTGAGGGAGATTGGGTGCAGCCTGCACCTGCTCAGGTACAGAGACTGAGAATGAGGGAAAGACTGCAGGTCCCCAGGGAAATGCGGGTACCATTTGTGAATGGTGGGTAAGCAAGAGCCAAGGATGTCCAATATAGTAGGTGTTTAATCAGTGTTTACTCAGTGAATGAATTAACAGATGAATGAGCAAACAGGAGCGTGCTGCTGATTCTGTGAGCTGGTTATGCAATACCCCGAGTGGGGTTTTAACAGATGGAGCCTTTGCAGAGAGGAGGGATAGAAGAGGGCTCTGAAGTAAAGTCATTTAAGGATACCATTAAATTAGCTGAACTATTTAACAAGAAATAGGAGACAGGGGAGACATGTGATAGCTGTTTTCAAACGTAAAGGGCATTCATAGGGAAGGGACATTTTCTGGGTCCCTACTTTATGCCATAGATGCTGGGCTAGACACTATAATTGACATCGCCCCACTTTTATTTTTATTTATTTTATGTTATTTTATTTTTTTGAAACAAGGCCTTGCTCTGTGGCCCAGGCTGGAGTGCAGTGGTACGATACTAGCTCACTGCAGCCTCAACCTCCCAGGCTCAAGCAATCCTCCTGTCTCCCTCCTGAGTAGCTGGGACTACAGGCACACATCACACCCAGCTAATTTTTTTCTTTTTTTCTTTTTTTCTTCTTCTTCTTCTCCTTCTTCTTCTTCTTCTTCTTCTTCTTCTTCTTCTTCTTCTTCTTCTTCTTCTTCTTCTTCTTCTTCTTCTTCTTCTTCTTCTTCTTCTTTCTTCTTCTTCTTCTTCCCCTCCTTCTCCCTTCTCCCTTCTCCCTTCTCCCTTCTTTCTTCTTCTTTCTTCTTCTTCTTCAGCAGGGTCTCACTCTGTTGCCCAGGCTGGAGTGCAGTAGTGCAATCACGGCTCACTGCAGCCTTGACTTCCCAGGCTCAGGTGGTCTACCTGAGCTTCCCCGAGTAGCTGGGACCACAGGCAAGCACCACCATGCGTGGCTAATTTTTTGTAGGTTTAGAGAAGGGGGTTTCCCATGTTGCTAAGGCCGGTCTCTAACTGTTGGGTTTAAGCCATTCTCCTGCCTCGGCCTCCCGAAGTGCTGAGATTACAGGCACGAGCCACTGCACTGGGCCACAATTAAAAAATGTGTATTTAATCTTGATAATTGTGTTTGTTAAAGAAACTAGCTCAGAGAATTTAGGAACTTGCCTGAGGTTGTAGGCCTGGGCTCTGACAAGGCCAGAATTCAGTCTAGGTCTGCTAGTTTCAGAAGCCCCTCACATTGCCTGGTATTTGATTTAGCTGCTGCATAGCCAGCAGACTGTACTGAATAATAGGGTTTTGCCATAGTTCTTTTCTGAGACCTTGATTTTATCAATATTTGTTTATCCACTCATTCATCTTCACTCATGTACTCAGGAAATATTCCATTGATTGCCTACTGGGTACCAGAGATAGACCAGTGAATGATTCAAGCCCCTGCCCTCCTGTAGTTTACAGTCTGGCCAAGTTCCATATTACTTCTAAACGGTTAAATGACAGCCTCTAAGGATGTACAGATCTCTGATAATCGGAGTTGCACTAGTCCCACCCCTCTGTAAGGAGGCAACCAGCAAAACTAAGAAGCTGGATGGCCCAGTTTTATCTATGCTGTCTGCCTAGGATGCTGCTCCTAAAGGGACTGATGGATGTTGAGGTATGGGAGGCTTAGGGTGTGCCTCATCTGTTCTCATCCTCCCAGGGCTGGCTCTGCTGGGTGATCTGGGCTGTGTCCCACCACTCTGTCATGTGATGTCTCCCCTTTCTGAACCCTGGAGCAGAACCCATGGAATGAAGTAGGGTTAGCTGACCAGGAGGGAAAGAAATATTTCTTGAATGAGGCCTCCCCCTGGTTCTTTGACATGGCTCCCCCTGCCCAGGGAAATAGGTATTATTGTCCCCATTTTTCAGGGGAAGAAGCCGAGGCTTATTTAGAGTCATGATTTGAGCCCAGGCCTGTCTGATGGCTCCAAAATCGTATGGGCTTCCTTTTGGCCCTCCTTTGATCCAGACAGGTCTGGGGAGTAGGGCTTTCAAAGCTTCAGAAATTGGAGGTGATTTGGTAAGTTAGTTCATTCCTTTCCTTCCCTCCCTCCCTTCCTTCCTTCCTTTCTTCCTTCCGTCCTCTTGCTCTGTTGCCCAGGCTGGAGTGCAGTGGTGTGATCTTGGCTCACTGCAACCTCCGCCTCCTGGATTCAAGCAATTCTCCTGCCTCAGCCTCCCGAGAGCTGGGATTACAGGCGCGTGCCACCATGCCCATCTAATTTTTGTATTTTTAGTAGAGATGGGGTTTCACTATGTTGGTCAGGCTGGTCTCAAACTCCTGACTTTGTGATCCACCCACCTTGACCTCCCAAAGTGCTGGGATTACAGGCATGAACCACCATGTCCAGACTTTTTTTTTTTTTTTTTTCTTGAGACGGAGTCTCACTCTCTCGCCCAGCTGGAATGCAGTGGCTGGATCTTGGCTCACTGCAACCTCTGCATCCCAGGTTTAAGCGATTCTCCTATTCTCCTGCCTCAGCCTCCTGAGTAACTGGGATGACAGGTGCCCACCACCATGTCCAACTAATTTTTGTATTTTTAGTAGAGATGGGGTTTCGCCATGTTGGCCAGGCTGGTCTCAAACTCCTGACCTCAGGTGATCCGCCCACCTTGGCCTCCCAAAGTGCTGGGGTTACAGGTGTGAGCCGCTGCGCCTGATCGTAATCTGTTAAGTTTCATGTCATTCATTTATTTAAGAAAGTACTTATGGAGGGCCTGTGTACAGAAACTCTGTTAGGCCTTGGGTGACCAAGATTGACCAGGGTTTCTGCTCCCAGGGAACTTAAAGTCTGAGTTAAATAATTGGAAGTGCGCAATCTTTCATTCAGTGATTTATTCAGCCTTGCACCAGGATGTATCAGATGCTTTGAATTGCAAGTGTCAGAAATCCCAGTTCAAATGGGATAATTGATAAAAGCAGTTAAGTGGCTCACATAACCAAAAATTGGAGAGGTAGAATAGGTCAGGGCTCTATCTTCCTTTCTTTATGATCCTCCCAGCGCTGTACTTCTGTCTGTGGGCTCTATTCTCAGGTTGACTTCCTTCATGGTCATGAGAGAAAAGAACTACCATCTCCCCCTAGAGCCACTGAACAAACTTTCTGAACTTCATCCTGATTGGATCATTTCAGGACATGCCTTCATCTTTCAATTAATTGTGGTGGCAGGGGAGATGGGATAACACTGATTGGCTTAGACCATTCAGGACCTGTCTTGGAAGTGGAGGTGAGGTGTGCTTGACTGAAGAATGCCGCTCGATGGGGAAGGAGTGGAGTAGACGTGGTAGGATTGGCGTACAAAGATGGGTAAAAGTATTATCTCTTATTAGACACTCACCTTTTTCTTATTTTTTAAAATATTAATAATAGAGATGAGGTCTTGCTAAGTTGCCCAGTCTGATCTCAAACTCCTGGGTTCAAGCGATCCTCCCACCTCAGCCTCCTAAAGTGCTGGGATTACAGGTGTGAGTCATCACACTGAACCAGAAACTCACCTTCTCTAGTGAGGTTCCTGAGAAGGGCATTTACCTAATCTTAATTGAATGCTAGGTACTCTACATGTATTTTTCAGAGTTAATTCTCATAATATCCCTGTCAAAGAAATAAATATTTCCAGTTTGCAGATGAGGAAACAAGTTCAGAGATCTGGAGCTGCTTGCGGGCAGTCACACACCACACACACCTAGGAAGCAAGCGGGGTGTGGCTGTGGCTGTGGCTCCTACGATACTTCCTCTGCTTTTTTTGCGATGGGGGTAGAGAAAATAAATCGTTAATAGAGACCCTAAAAAGATTTGTTGAATGACTCTTCTATGATAAGCAGGGCCTTGGGAGTAGTTACTGCTTTTCATTTCAAGCTTTTGTTAGAGGAATCCTGCCTGCCGTTTTTTTGTTTGTTTGTTTGTTTTTGTTTTTGTTTTTTTTGAGAGAGTCTCTGTCGCCCAGGCTGGAGTGCAGTGGCACGATCTTAGCTCACTGCAACCTCCACCTCCCAGGTTCAAGCAGTTCTCTGCCTCAGCCTCTCGTGTAGCTGGGATTACAGGCGCCTGCCACCACAGCCGGCTAATTTTTGTATTTTTCGTAGAGATGGGGTTTCACCATCTTGGCCAGCCTGGTCTTGAACCCCTGACTTTGTGATCCACCCGCCTCGGCCTCCCAAAGTGCTGGGATTACAGGCGTGAGCCACCGCCCCGATCTTTTGTTTGTTTGTTTTTTGTTTTTAAACCATTTGTAGATGGGAGGAAAACTCTGCTTCCAGGTTCAGGTAAATAACAGAAATTGAATGAGCTTGAGAGAAAAAGCAGAACCATTGTCAACTGACAATGTCTCCAAAGAGATGATTGCATCAGATAATTTTACAGAAATGGTTTCTCTCTCCTTTTGACTTTTCTGCCTGAGGCTGCCATTAGGTTTTAAAGTAATAGAGTAGCTATTATGTAATTGTATACAATGCTTCCTTCCCTTGGGCCCATGTTAACTTGTGCCTTCAAAATACAGAATACAGTTTTTTTTTTGGTAAAGAGTTTATGTAAAGCCAGTGTGATTCCTAAATTAAACTGCCAAAATGAGGGCAAACAAGCTGGGTTTTCTGGTTTTCTCCAGGTTCTGCAGAGACGTAACATCCGACAGATCAGGAAGATGTGCTGATCAGTCACTTGTGTGCTGGTGCAGAATGTTTCACACCGCTCTGCCCCCAGTGTGTGTGTACGGCAATTCACTGCCCAGTGGAAAGGCTTTCGTTTCTTCATAGGTCCTCCACTCTCACCTACTTCCATTCCACCCCAGCAGATACAATTTTATCCAGGGAGAAATTAATTTTTTTTTTTCTAGAGACAGAGTCTCACTCTGCCCAAGCTGGAGGGCAGTGGTGTGATCGTGGCTCACTACAACTTCGGTCTCTCGGTTTCAAGCGATTCATATTCCTCAGCCTCCCAAGTAGTTGGGATTACAGGTGTGCGCCACCACGCTTGTCTGATTTTTTTGTATTTGTTTTTTTGAGACAGAGTCTTGCTCTGTTGCCCAGTCTGGAGTGCAGTGGCACGATCTCAGCTCACTGTAAGCTCCGCCTCCCAGGTTCACACCATTCTCCTGCCTCAGTCTCCCGAGAAATTGGGAGAATTGAGTAGCTGGGACTACAGGTGCCTGCCACCACCCCCGGCTAGTCTTTTTGTATTTTTAGTAGAGATGGGGTTTCACCATGTTAGCCAGGATGGTCTTGATCTCCTGACCTTGTGATCTGCCCGCCTCGGCCTCCCAAAGTGCTGGGATTACAGGTGTGTGCCACTACGCCGGCCAATTTTTTGTATTTTTAGTAGAGATGGGGTTTCACCATGTTAGCCAGGCTGGTCTTGAACACCTGACTTCAAGTAATGTGCCCACCTCGGCCTCCCAAAGTGCTGGAATTACAGGCATGAGCCATCGTGCTGGCAATAAAAAAATTTGAAATCCACATGGTGGTTGGTGACAAGTTGATAAATAAGGTTTTCAGCTTAGATGCTGTGTTTTTTGAGTTCTTGTGTCTGCTTTTCTTCTAGGTTATTACTGATGATAATTGATGTAACTATCCAAATTTCTACCACATTGTGTGCTATGTTTTAAGTCTTGGGGACAGAGAATTGAGCAAAGCACAGCCTTAAATACTAATAGCCTTTAATGGCCTTCCTCTAACCAGATTTCCCCTAAGTCTGTCCACATTGGTGTCATCTTTGGGTGCTGGTTTACTCTGGGCCAGGCAAACTTTTACTGGACTTGGGGAAAGGTATGAAGTAGAAGTAAATAGAACATGAGAAAGGTCTGAGGATAAAATGCGGAGGCTTAGGCCATGCACGGTGGCTCATGCCTGTAATCTCAGCATTTAGAGAGGCTATGGTGGGAGGATTGCTTGAGCCCAGGAGTTTGAGATCATTCCTAGCAAGACCCTGTGTCTACACACACAGTAAGAAAATAGAAAAGAAAAAAATCAGCCAGGCACGGTGGTGTGTGTCTGTAGCCCCAGCTACTTGGGAGTCTGAGGTGGGAGGATCAGTAGAGCCCTGGAGGTCAAGGCTGCAGTTAGCCATGGTCATGCTACTGCACTCCAGCCTGGGTGACAGAGGAAGAGCCTTTCAAAAAAGGAAAGAGAGAGAGAGAGAGAAAGAGAGAGAAGGAAGGGCTTAAATGTCAAGTAAAGACTAGAAAAACAGGGAAAAACAGGGCTTCTGGGCTCATTGTGACCCTGCAGGGGTGATCAATTGGTTTTCACTAGGAATGAGATTCAGGGGCTCTGTTACCACAGCATAACCCAGCTCACCCTAAGTGATATAACCACTACTGTCATACAGGGAGCACGATTCATGGAACTTGGGAGCAGGTGTGTGTGTGTGCAAACACAAAGACATGTTTGTGTATATATGAATCTTGCTGCCTCTTGAGGCTGGTTTCCAAACTTGTCTACACTTTAGAGTCACCTGGCAATCTTTCAAAATCCCAAGCCTAAGGTCATGCACTAGATGAATTACTTCATAGACTCTAGGGGTGGGACACAAGCATTAGTAGTTTTTTTAAACTCTCCAGTTGATTCTAATGTTCAGGACAAGTTAAGTTCAGGAATCACTGCTCTGTGAGAATTATAATATCATTATTATTATTTGAGGGGGGGTGGGGATAATGGAAATGACAGTGGTAGTAGCCATCATTGTTATTTACTGGCTGCTACCTATATGCCAGGCAGTATCCTGGGTGTTTTACAAAGATGAGCACTTCTGATTCTCACTGCGCTCCACGAGACAATTTTGTAGGTGGTTGGAGAAGGAAAGGAGAGGGTCATATCTTTCAAACTGATGTCAGCCACAGAGTCGGCTAACCAGATTGTCAGGTGAAAATGAGAAAGATGGGGTTGCTGGGCTTACCTTCTTGATCCCAGGGGGGCCGTTGTGGTCATCCTTAGGCTGAGATTTAGGTGTTCTTTGTTACCACAGCATAACCTATCCCATCCTGATGGATGCAACCATCCTTTTAGTAACCACAGTGGATTCAGGCATCAGCGCTCAGAAGCACATTTTGCAGCATTATAAATCGAGGGTGAGTTTATTTTGGCTTGTGGCTTGGAAAGAGAAAAGAATGCAGTAAACCAGGCTATTCATCTTGGGTTTGTTGGGTCATCCATCAAAACCACTTTGTATGTGTCTCAAGGAATCAGATTTAATAAATTAATAAAATGCTACCTTGTGTTTTTGTAGCACTTTTCTCAATGGAATACACAATGCTATGCAAACCTCTTACTGTTGTTAGTCTCTTTGATACACCATAGAACGCTTGTAAGAGGTAAATAGGGCTGTTACCATAAGGTAAAATGAAGAAATAAGTTACCTTGAAATCCTTATCTAACATCTCTATAGATTTCTGATGTCTGTAGAGATTTCTGGTGGGAGCCTTGATGTGTAGGTAGGAGTTTGGGTGGGAAATGTGGGAGCGTTGTGGAAGGTGTTCCTAGCAGAGGAACAGCATAGACAAAGGCGGAACAGCAAGAAACAGTATTTACATGAACTCTGTAAGCAGGTTAGTGTTATGACCGACAAAGATACCATTCCTCGCTATTATGGGTGATTGGGAAATCTCATAAAGCCTGCATTCCCACTTATTTCTTCATCATGCAGCATGCAGCACATACTTTTTTTTTTTTTTGAGATGGAGTTTCGTTCTGTCACCCAGGCTGGAGTGCAGTGGCACGACCTTGGCTCACTGCAGCCTCCACCTCCTGGGTTCAAGCGATTCTGCTGCCTCAGCCTCCCGAGTAGCTTAGACTACAAATGTGTACCACCATGCCCGGCTAATTTTGTGTTTTTAGTAGAGACGGGGCTTCACCATGTTGGCCAGGCTAGTCTCGAACTCCTAAACTCAAGTGATCCGTCTGCTTTGGTCTCTCAAAATGTTGGGATTACAGGCGTGAGCCACCGCGCCCGGCCGCAGCACATACATCTTCTAACATTTTCCAATGGTGGAAGAGATTTGTGTGTTGTGTGTAATAAGGACAGCAATTAATTGGCCTACTTTTACCCTGAAAGATCACACCAGATACCATACCAAATGTTGCACACTGCTTATTAGTATAGATATTTCACAGGACTTTACTGATGCCTCAATGATGTAGACTAACCTTGAGAAATACAGACAGTATAGACATAAATCCCTCTGATTTTCCTCTGGGTCCAGAGTTCATGACTGGGGGATTGTGCCCCTAGGCAAGTTCCTTAACCACTTGGGCCCTGCATTTTCATAAATAAAAATGCTAGATTGAAGGTTAATTCTAAAGTTTCTCCCACATCTAAAATTAGTTGATTTCATCCAAAAACTCTGATGCAGGCACTTATAAGTACAAGCGGCCTATTAAATTAAAAAACTAGGCCAGGCACAGTGGCTCAAGCATGTAATCCCAGCACTTTGGGAGACTGAGGCGGGTGGATCACCTGAGATCAGGAGTTCGAGACCAGCCTGGCCAACATGGTGAAACCCCATCTCTATTAAAAATGCAAAAATCAGCTGGACATTGTGGCGGGCACCTGTAATCCAAGCTATTTGGGAGACTGAGGCAGGAGAATCGCTTGAACCTGGGAGTGGAGGTTGCAGTGAGCTACGATCACACCACTGCACTCCAGCCTGGGGGAGAGGGCAAGAGTGTGTCAAAAAAAAAAAAAAATTACAAAGCTCGGTAAATACTGAAATGGACTGTAGACATTTTCTGCAAGTCTGTGAGTTGAGATAAGACCAGAGCTTGGGCAAAGTAACATTCTCCCCTTTGCCCTCTTCTGTGCATTACGACCTGGGGAGAGGGATGCATTCTCATTAAACCTATGTTCTAACATGAAACCAGCACCAGGATTTTAGAACGGAAGCTTGCTAAACCAGTTACACTTCTTAACTTGGACCATATTTTTTTTTTAAGGATTATGCAATATCTTTCCTTCTGTAGCCTCGAAAAATGACTGTGAGAACCTAAGCTCTTTCAGACTTTTAGTTTATGTTTGACTTTTCCCCATCATTCTGTCTTAATCTCTGTATTTCAAATACTAGGTTACACAGTAGTGACCTGATCATTTAGGCTAATTTTGGGCGAGGGTTAAATCTTACCTCCTTGTCTTGCTTATCTGATTCCCTGGTTCCAGCTCTGTGGCCATGTTGGGAATTCACAGTAGCGTTAAAACCTAGGCCTGTGCTGATTCAGCCTGGACCAATGCCATCTCCTTGACCAGCTGCAGCTGTTTGTTGAGTACATGCCTTGTGCCAGGCTCAGTGCTGTCACTGTGGATACAGTGGTGACAAAACAGTATGGCTGCTACCGTCCTGGAGCTCACAGTGTTCAAGGAGCCACACAATAACCATACAATTACAGTGATGGTGTGTGCTGTAAACAAGAAGCACAGAGGTTGAGAGCACCTGCACAGGGGATCTGCCCTGGTTTGCTCAAAATGGCAAATGCATGGCCGTGATGAGGAACCCAGGCAAGCAGCTGGGGGCTGGAGGCATTAAGAGCAGCAAGTGATCTCAAGTACAAGTTGGGACCAGGTGAAGGGGTCAAGAGTCAGCTCACGAACAGCACTAGGGTCCCTGTTATTGGATAAAGTGCAGGACAAGTCCTTCCCTGGACATCTCCCTGCCCCCTCTCCCCTGACCTTCCCAAGCTGGAAGGAACTCTTCTAGCCCTTTAATTTTACAGGATATATCATCCGTGTCATTTATTTGGCAGTTGTGTGTTGCTTTGTATTGGAGTAAGTAATGTGCCTTTCATCCCCTGGAAAAGAAATCTGTTTCCTACACTCTGTGTTCCCCCAAGTAGGTGGCCCTAGATGGAATGCTTGATGGATCAATTGGCTAATGAAAATGCCTGTGGCATTCAGTCTGTCTTAGAATGTGAGCCTCATTCTTCTTACCTCCAAAGCAGCAGATCAACAGAAGGTTCAGAATGAAGAACAGTAACACATAACAGTTCCAAGTGTTCCTTTGTGCTGAAATTTACCAAAGTTCTGTGGATTGAGGCAGTTAATGGGGAAATTCTCTCAACCTAGGAGTAGTTTAATAGATATTAGCTTGTAATTAAAAGTTCAAGGTAAATTGTCTTTCCTTTATCTACCTACTTTTCTTTCTGCCTGTGTGATTCTACTTCCATTAATAGAGTAACCACCAGCCATGAGCTGTTAGCTTTGGCCCCTCCTATCTTTCCTCATTTTCTCTATCAGGTTCTCTCCCTTGGCCACTTCTGCTTTCTTTTCTCTTCCATTTTTCTCCTGTTCACACTCTTCCTTTTTA
Source organism: Piliocolobus tephrosceles (assembly GCF_002776525.5). Lineage (NCBI taxonomy): Eukaryota > Metazoa > Chordata > Mammalia > Primates > Cercopithecidae > Piliocolobus > Piliocolobus tephrosceles. Next base: position 133,544,158 of record NC_045440.1, on the reverse strand, counting down.
AAATGCCACCTTTTTGGACAAACAAAATGGTTCAAAACATTAAAGGAAAACGAAAAAGAATATTATTTCATTCCCACATTCATCTTGTTGTCATTGAGTTTTACCTTCTCTTATCCTCTCTACCATTTCCCCATAGGGGTACATATTTTATATTAATTATATATATAATTTTGCATTCTATTATATGTATAAAACTTGATTACGTATTTATTATATACATACATATACATGTAATATACATAATTATAAATGTAATTTTGCATTTTATGATATATGTAGCTTTGTATTTTGTTCTTTTAACTTAATATTCACATTTTTAAATTCAGCAAATGCTAACTGAGCTCCTACTATATGCCAGACATTGTTCCAGGGGCTGGGGACACATTCGTGGACAGACCAGCCATAAACTCCTACTGTCATGGACTTAGGTCTAGTTCATAAAGACAATAAACATAATACAAATGATGTTAGGAGGTGATAACTGTTATGGAAACAAAGAGTAGGATGAAAGAAGATTGGGAATATTCATAAAATAGTATCTTGTGTTTCTACCATTTTTTTTTTTTTTTTTTTTGAGACGGAGTCTCGCTCTGTCACCTAGGCTGGAGTACAGTGGCACAATCTTGGCTCACTGCAACCTCTGCCTCCTGCGTTCAATCAACTCTCCTGCCTCAGCCTCCTAAGTAGCTGGGATTACAGGCACATGCCACCATGTCCAGCTCATTTTTTGTATTTTTAGTAGAGATGGGGTTTCACCATGCTGGCCAGGCTGGTCTCGAACTCCTGACTTCATGATCCACCTGCCTCGGTCTCCCAAAGTGTTGGGATTACAGGCGTGAGCCACTGCGCCTAGCCATTTCTACCGTTTTCTTATGTCCTCAGTTGTATGTTGTCCTTGATGTTGATGGATTTTAATTTATTGAGAACCTTAGGACTATGTAACTTTATTATTATTTTTTTGCTTTGTTTTGATTTTGAGATGGAGTCTCACTCTGTTGCCCAGGCTGGAGTGCAATGGCACAATCTCAGCTCACTGCAACTTCTGCCTCCCAGGCTCAAGCGATTCTCCCGCCTCAGCCTCCTGAGTAACTGGGACTATAGGTGCCCGCCACCACACCTGTCTAATTTTTGTATTTTTAGTAGAGACGGGGTATTGCCATGTTGGCCAGGCTGGTCTCAAGCTCCTGACCTTGAGTGATCTGCCTGCCTTGGCCTCCCAAAGTGCTGGGATTATAGGCAGGAGCCACCGTGTCCAGTCAGGACTATATAACTTTAAATCACAAGAGGACATGGGAGTCATTGAGAGTAAACCCTTCATTTCTGAGGTGAGGAAACAGGTCCAGAGAAAAGAAATGACTTGCTCAAAATCATACTGCCCCCAAGTAGCAATGCAGGGGCTTACATTTTAATTAAAGTGATTTTCATTAATTCTAAAGATGGTTCTTTTAGAATCCTACTATGCCATTTCCCTATAGTGAGAAATTTAATTTGTGTCTGGCTTTTATTAAAAATAATGCTTCAGTGGGCAGCTTTATACAAATAGCATCTTAACGAAAGCAAGTCTATTAATAAAAACAACAATAATAATAAATAATAGAAAATGTTAGTATTTACTGAGCTCTTAAATTTTCTATGCCCTGTCTAAGCACTCTACATGAAATAATATACATCTGATAATGAGTACCATAGTTTCTTCATTTTTTTTTTTTCTTTGAGACGGTCTTGCTCTGTCACCCAGGCTGGAGTGCAGTGGCGCAATCTCTTCTCACTGCAACTTCTGCTTCCTGGGTTCAAGCGATTGTCCTGTCTCAGCCTCCCAGGTAGCTGGGATTACAGGCGCACATCACCACATCTGGCTAATTTTTATAGTTTTAGTAGAGACGAGGTTTTGCCATGTTGGCCAGGCTGGTCTCGAACTCCTGACCTCAGGTGATGCATCTGCCTTGGCCTCCCAAAGTGCTGGGATTACAGGCATGAACCACCGCGCCCGGAGACTTTATTTTATATTTGAGAAAATGAAGGGATTAAAACTTAAGGCTGACCAAGCCCGGGGTCTGACTCTCAGCTTCTATCATATATAACTTTCCGAGTTTGAATATTAAAACAGCAATTGTCAACAAAAATCCCCCAAACTCTCCAATTAAGAAAAAAAAAGCATAATCCCAGCACTTTGGGAGGCCGAGACGGGCGGATCACGAGGTCAGGAGATGGAGACCATCCTGGCTAACACGGTGAAACCCCGTCTCTACTAAAAAATACAAAAAACTAGCCCGGCGAGGTGGCGGGCGCCTGTAGTCCCAGCTACTCGGGAGGCTGAGGCAGGAGAATGGCGTAAACCCGGGAGGCAGAGCTTGCAGTGAGCTGAGATCCGGCCACTGCACTCCAGCCTGGGCGACAGAGCGAGACTCCGTCTCAAAAAAAAAAAAAAAAAAAAAAAAAAAAAAAAGCAAATGTCAAAAGCCAAGATAATCAGGTACATACATTTATTTAAGAGTTTACCAAACATTTAAGTTTTACCAACCTTTTACTGATTATGTTTCATATGTAATTGTTGCTTTTTATAGCCAGGGACAGTTGGAGTTGGCAATTTCCTAAGTTCTAGTCAGTTCTCACAGTAACACAGTGAAATAGGTGATAATTGTGCCTGTTTTATAGATGAGTAGTGTATTATTATTATTATTTTTTTTAAGATGGAGTTTTGCTCTTGTTGCCCAGGCTGGAGTGCAATGGCGCAATCAACCTCTGCCTCCTGGGTTCAAGCGATTCACCTGCCTCAGCCTCCCAAGTAGCTGGGATTACAGGCATGTGCCACCACGCCCGGCTAATTTTTGTATTTTTTTAAGCAGAGACGGGGTTTCTCCATGTGTTGGTCAGGCTGGTCTTGAACTCCCGACCTCAGGTGATCCACCCACCTTGGTCTCCCAAAGTGCTGGGATCACAGGCGTGAGCCACCATGACCATCCTTAGTGTAGTATTTCAGGTGCAGCTTGGACACTGAAGGATTTAGTTAATGTTTACAGAAAGGAAAAAGGAGTGGGGAAGCAAGGCAGGTGGAATGATTTATGCAAAGCAGGGAGCTAAGACTTGGTCTAGAGTCCTGGTTCACCTCCTTGTAGGTATGTGACCTATGGCAAAGTACTTGAACTGTTTGTGCATCCATTTTCTCATCTGAAAACAGGGAAGTAATAAAATATCTTTCATAATGTTGTAAGAATTACATTATAAATGGTTAGAAATCACTTTCTATAATACTGGCAGAAACTAAGCGATTGATCAGAGGTTATTGGTGGTAATAGTTCCTTCTGTCATTATATTTCAAATTAAATCCTTCTGTCATTATATTTCAAATTAAATCCTTCTGTCGTTATATTTCAAATTAAATCCTTTTGTCTTCTAATGATGGTATTTCTGTAAAACACACAAAAAATATTTTTTTAAGGGCATTGATTAATTAGTATAGTTTATTAATCTTTTAAAATGTCATTGATAAATTAATGTTTCTGGACACAATTAAGAATTCTCTTTTTCTTTTCTTTTGAGACAGGGTCCCACCCTGCCGCCTAGGCTGGAGTGCAATAGTGCAATCACGACCCACTACATCCTTGACCTTGTGAGCTAAAGCCATCCTCCTGCCTTGGCCTCCCAAGTAACTGGGACCACAGGCTCACACTACCATACTCGGCTAATTTTCCTTTGTTTTTAAATTTTTTCTACAGACAGGGTCTCGTCATGTTGCCCAGGTTGGTCTCAAGCAATTCTGGGCTCAAGCAGTCCTCCCACCTTGGCCTCCCAAAGTGCTGGGATTACAGGCATGAGCCACCACCTGGAATTCTCTTTTTCTATAGGCAAAGATTTCATCTAATTTTGATGGTATACTATGTAAGGTGGGTGGAAAAGCAGAGATGAACTAACCTCTGTGTAGGTTTTGGGGTCACAGTGGGGTGAAGCTCAGAAATGAATGGCCCACCCAGCCATTTTTCTCCCTTCTGTTCCTCTGGAGCCATCTATGATTTTATGGCATCTTGTCCCTTCCTTCAGGTGACGCCCTTCTGTGCCTGTGCCTTTTCCTGATGGAAGGAATGGGATTGTCAGAGCTGAACATGCCAAGTGAGCAGTCCTTCGTGCTGCTGAACCACAGCAGGGGCTGAAAGAGCTGTTAGTGGAAGGGGTGGCACATTCTGAGCATGCCCTCTTGGATTTTTTTGCAGCCAGTGAGTCTGTAAATGGAGCCACGGGCTTGGTCTGCAAACTGCTTACAGCATCAGTCAGCATGGGGCGGGGGGGGGGGGGGGGGAACAGCCTATCCCTTGGGAAAAAACTCTCCTTGAGGGTAGGGCTTGGGAAAAAGTGAAGGCGTGCAGAAAATCTTTTCCCCTTCTCCCTATTCAAATCTTGGCAAGAAAGCACACTCTTCATTTCTGTTTCCTGTATCAGCAGCAGATTCCCAATTTGAACTTCAAGGCATCGTCCTTGCTTCGTCATACGTCAGCTTTTCCGGCTGCAAACAATTTTGCTTCTCTAGTTGACAAGGACTCTAATAACTCCAGGTGGTGAATGGGTGGTGGGGAATACAGTTCTGTAGAAATACAGCTCTAAAGCAATACAAACACAGAGGGAAAAAATGGGAAACTTGGCAAGGGGGAAGTGCTGGAATAAAGCATTTTACCTTTATTGACATTGAAGAAACCTCCCCTCAGCTGAACTCCAGATTATTCAACACTTCATGGTTTAGCTGCACAGCGGAATATTATATAGCCTTTAACAGCGGTGTGGCTGACGTTCCTTTATTAAGGAAGGTTGATAAAGATACACTGTGAGATGAAAGACAGCAGATTACAATTCAGTAAATGAACCATTTTAATAAAAATATGTGCTGCGTTTATCTAGATATAGACAGGAAAAACATTTGGAAGGTTGTCCATATGGTGTGGGTGGTTGGATCATGGGTATTTATATTTTCTTTCATTTGCTCATATGTATTTTCAAATTTTTTTGCTGTAATCAATATGTGTTACTCATATAATCAGGGTGAATAGTGCATCGGGGCACCTCATTTACTGCTTGGGTCCTCCCTTGTTTTATCCATTCATTCAACATATTTAGGGAGGCTCTCCTAGGGGCCAGGCACCGTGGCAGGAACTGTAGTGGGCACAGTGATAGCTCCGTCTCTGCCGTCACAGCTGACGTTGTAACAAGAGGTGGTTTTTGGTTGTTTATTTCTTTTTTTTTTTTAGTTAAAACATTTTTAAGCTAAAAATATAAAATAATTAGAAGCTGGGCGTGGTAGCTGACACCTATAGTCCCAACACTTTGGGAAACCAAAACAGGAGGATCACTCGAAGTCAGGAGTTGGCGACCAGCTTGGCCAACATGGCAAAACCTCATCTCTACTAAAAACACAAAAAAATTAGCTGAGCGTGATGGCTTGTGCCTGTAGTCCCAGCCACTCTGGAGGCTGAGGCAGGAGAATCACTTGAACCTGAGAGGTGGAGGTTGCAGTGAGCTGAGATTGCACCACTGCATTCTAGCCTGGGTGACACAGCGAGATTCTCTTTCAAAAAAAAAAAAAGGAAAGAATTAGAGTTTGTGATAAGCGCTGTGAAGGAAAAACACCAGTGACATGCTAGGGAATGAGTGAAGGTGGGAGGGGGGTTCACCTTTGGAATGGTGATGGGGGAACCGCTTTGAACCTGAAGGCTGACAAACAGCCAAGTGAAGAGACTGGAAAGTGTACTCGAGGTACAGAAGAGAACAGCCAATGTGAGGCAGTGGGACCCTTTTTTCTTCCTGCAGGTTACCTGAAGGGTTGGGGAAATGAGACTTGGAGTTGCCCCACTTGTGAGAAATATGTTAGATTTGCAAATGTATAAACCTTGTAACTCGGGGGACAACTTTATGGCTCCTGTGAGATTGGTTAATGTTTTGCTAAATAACAGGAAGGTGTCAGTTTGATTGGTTGCCTTCTTACTTGGGTTCTTTTTGAATAGCGGCTCTGATGTCATCTTTTGATGGTGGATGAGCTTCTAGCCCTTCCCAGGAGATTCTCAGGCCTCTGTCCTCTGTGGTCTTCCCCTTTCTTCATTAAATATCCATGGAGTCCTCATCGCTAAGGCAACACTGGAGTCCCTGACTATGGTGGAAATGTTTGGAGATGTCTCTTTCCTCAAGGATTCAGTGTTCATTCATCCTGTGAAAAGGAAGAGAGTATCACTTGATAGAACTCCCTGAATGTTCAATTGAGGAGAGAGACTGGATACAGAGGCAGCAAAAACTATACTCTAGGTACTAAAGCGTACTGAAAGATGTCTTTGAGTGAAGGCTGGCAGCAAAATGTAGAGTCTTCTCTAAGGACAACTGGGCAATAACAAATCAGGAACCATAAAAATGTTCAGATCCTTTGACCCGGTAATTACAATCCAGGGAGCTTATGCTGAGGTCAGAGTTTTTTAAAAGGAAAAACAAAGAAAACAGAATGTCTCTAATAGCAGTTAACAGTCAATAATGATATAGTGCTTTGGAGCCTTGAAAGTATTTTCTTATACAGTCTTCATGAGAGCTTCCCAGCATTTCTGAGAAGTAGATAGTCTTATCCCCATTTCACAGAAAGGAAGCGAAGATCAAGTGAGTGGGTGTAGTTCACTCTGGCAGATTCAGAACCTGAGCTTCAGCTCATGAACGTTGTCCAGTGGGTTTGGTCAGAAACTCAAGGTACAGCTGGGCGCAGTGGCTCACGCCTGTATTCCCAGCACTTTAGGGGGCCAAGGTGGGCGGATCAGCTGAGGTCAGGAGTTTAACACTAGCCTGGCCAACATGGTAAAACCCGTCTCTATTAAAAATGCAAAAATTAGGTGTGGTGGCACATGCCTGTAATCCCAGCTACTCACTCAGGAGGCTGAGGCAGGAGAATCGCTTGAACCCGGGAGGCGGAGGCTGTAGTGAGTGGAGATCGTGTGACAGCCCTCCAGCCTGGGGCAACAGAGCAAGACTCTGTTTCAAAAAGATAAATAAATAAAAATAGAAAAAAAGAAACTCAAGGTACAGTGGTGGGAGTCAAAAAAGCCTAAGGAGAAAACCAAGACTGAAAACAGTTACTGAGCTTAGTCTGTGCCTAGTTCAGTCCCTAGCATTTTACAAGTTTTCTCTGAGTTAACACAACAGACTTGTGGGGGAAACTGAGGCTTTCAGATGTTGAATAACTTGTGTAAGTTGTAGAGCAGGTTTCAGAGCCTGACCAGGATACATCCAGAGCGTAGAGGTGGTTTCAGCTTTGCTGTGTTGCTCTCTGCATTCACAGGAATGCTTAGGAGTGAATACATGAACACATGGATGAACAAATGGATTAGGGAGGTTAGGACATGAGAACCAGCTTCTGTAGAGAACTGGACCTCAGGCTCCCTGTGGAAAACAGGTTCTTTTTCATAGTTCTGCATTTTCTACCTGCAATACAGGAATGCGGTTGCCCAGGCCCCTGCCAGGAGAGTTGCAGCTTCCCTGGCCCTCGAGGCCACACTTCTCCAATACCTTTTGCCTAAATGCTCTTTTTCCCTAGAGGCTCAGCTTATCCCTTGCAAAATACCCAAAGCCAAATGAGTCTAGGGGGTAAACCAGCCATGTAGGGTGTGGAACTTTAGCAACTGAAAGAAACTGAGGTATTTCAGTATGATGAAATACTCTGTAGTCATTAAAATGATAGATGTGAGTGTGTAGAAATATGAGAAAGTATTGGGAAAGAGTTGCACATATCTGAAGAAACCAGTGAAAGCAATGTGCCTTTATTTATTTATTTTTGCTTTTTATTTTTTTGAGACAGAGTCTCACTCTGTTGCCCAGGCTAGAGTGCAGTGGTGGGATATCAGCTTACTGCAACCTCTGCCTCCTGGGCTCAAGTGATTCTCCTGCTTCAGCCTTTAGAATAGCTGGGAATACAAGCGTGTGCCACCACGCCTGGCTAATTTTTGGGTTTTTAGTAGAGACAGGGTTTCACCATGTTGGCCAGGCTGGTCTCGAACTCCTGGCCTCAAGTGATCTGCCCGCATTGGCCTCCCAAACTCCTGGGATTACAAATTTGAGCCACCGCACCCGGCAAAGCAGTGTGCATTTAAATGGATAAAGATTGGAAGATAAGAGGAATGAAAACTGTGTAAAAGTACTGATATCACGTGGTATCACCATCCAGTTTGCTAAGCCAGGAGCCTCTGGGTCATCCCGACAACCCCAGTCTCCTCTTCCTCCAGACTGAACTTGCAGATTCTGCATCAGTTAGCATCTTAATTCTGGTGCCTGTTCTTTATCTTCACTACCAGTTTCCTTATACAGGCTCTCTCCTTATCCCTCTCCTGGACCCCACAGCAGCCTCTTAAGTGGTTTGCTGGCCCTGTGTTCTCTCTAGTCCATATTGGACCCTGTGATCAGAGTGATCCTGATATAAAATATATCTGATTATGTGTCTCCCTTGGTTAGAAGCATCTCTTTACTTGTGGTTGCCTTCAGAAGGCAAGATCAAATTTCTTAGTGTGGTGTATGATGTCCTTTACAATCTCAGTGTGTCACAGCAGCCCCACAATCCCCCCCAACCCATGGCCCCCTGTGTTTTCTTCTCGGCCCTTTCCCCTTCCCTTCAAGACCAAGCTCAGAGGTCCCATTCTTTTTTTTTTTTTTTTTCTCCTGAGATGGAGTCTCACTCTGTTGCCCTGGCTGGAGTGCAGTGGTGCAATCTTGGCTCATTGCAACCTCTGCCTCTTCGATTCAAGTGATTCTCCCGCCTCAGCCTCCCAAGTAGCTGGGATTACAGAGGCATGTGCCACCATGTTCGTTTAATTTGTTTTTGTTTTGTTTTGTTTTGTTTGGTAGAGATGGGGTTTCACCATGTTAGTCAGGCCGTCTCGAACTCCTGGCCCCAAGTGACCTGCCTGCCTCAGCCTCCCAAAATACTGGGATTAAACGTGTGAGCCACTGCCCCTGGCCAAAGGTCCTATTCTTTGTGAAGCCTTCACAGTTGTCCCAGGGAAAGTTGGTTCCTCTATCCTTCTGAATTACAAGGAGTCATGCTTTGTTTTAAGTGCAAGATGACAGCCTGTCCTTTCACTAAACTCACAGCCCCTCTGGAGCAGGAACTTGACGTCTTACTGTCCTTCTTCCCAGACCCTCAGCCTGATGCCTAGGACACAGTAGCGGGGTGGGGGTGGGGGGGGCAAGAATGTGTGTTAATTGAATGAATCAATGATTGAGTGAAACCATTTATTCTCTATAGTATTTTAAAACTGATTTAATAATAAATAAAAGTTTCCAAGAAAACAGCACTGCAGGAAAGCCACAGGACCTTGTGACATTTAAAAAGATGGAGACAATGCAGTGTCCATAGAAACTGTGGAGTTGACAGATTGGGTTTGAATCCTGGATCTGTCACATACGGAGTTTCGGTTGCCTCATTTATAAAATGGGCCTGATAATAGTACCATATAGGATGGTTGTGAAAGAGCAAAAGAAGAAAACAAGTCAAGAGCTTAGAGCTTAGTACAGTGCCTGGCACATCGTAAGGACTCACAAAATACAGCTATCCACAACGCGTAAATCATCATTAAGAGACTAGTGCTCTTATGTAAACCTTTTTTTTTTTTTTTTTGCATCTTTTGTTCAACTTTTCAACATAAATCATTGAAAGCTTTGACCTCAGAGAAAATGTGATTACATTCATGCAGAATGATGAAGAAAGGATTGTAGAAGAATAAATTCAGCACTTCTCGTAGGGGTCTTGTTTTCTGAGCCAGCTTCCTCTTTCAGGGAATTCCCACATGGGATAATGGAAGAACTTGTGAATTCTTGTACATGGCAGGAATGGGCCCAGGGCAGCTAAGGAGAAAGGTGCATCTGAGAGGGGCATTCCATGTTCCTCACAGGACTCATCGTATTTTGTTACTATTATTATTTTTTGAGATGCATTTCACTCTTGTCATCAAGGCTGGAGTGCAGTGGCAAGATCTCAGCTCACTGCAACCTCCACCTCCTGGGTTCAAGCGATTCTCCTGCCTCAGCCTCCTGAGTAGCTGGGATTACAGGCTCCTGCCACCATGCCGAGCTAATTTTTGTATTTTTAGTAGAGACGGGGTTTCACCATGTTGGCCTGGCTGGTCTCGAACTCCTGACCTCGTGATCCACCTGCTTCGGCCTCCCAAAGTGCTGGGATTACAGGCATGAGCCACTGCACCTGGTCCAGTATTTTATTATTATCACTTCTCAGTGGACTGCTTCTTTGCCAGACTGTAAGCTCCCTAGGCCAGCATCATGTCTATATTGCTCTCCATGGATAAAATTAGGGCAGTGGATGAAAATTGTTGTGCATCAGATTTTTGCTTACTGTAAAAGAGGTTTCTCATAGTAAAAGGCTGATGATTGCAGTAATGAGCTCCCTATAGTTGGAGATATTGGAGCTGAATTAGATATTCACATGTTAAAGATACTATGAAAGATTTCTGCTTTTGGTGGGAGATAGGGTTAGAGGCTTGTGGTTACTCAGAGCTCATATCTAAGGGACTATGCACATGTATGAACTCCTCCTCTGGTTCACATTGAGGACAGTGGTCCATCTGAACCCAGGTTATCTGAGGCTAGATGTCAGTATGTCAGACAAGTGGACCAAGCTTCTTGGATTATGAGGACTTTTCTATCAGCATCAACATTTGCAAAACATCATCTCCAGCCAGGTGCGGTGGCTCATGCCTGTAATCCTAGCACTTTGGGAGGCTGAGGCAGGTGGATTGCCTGAGCTCAGGAGTTCCAGAGCAGCCTGGGCAACATGGTGAAACCCCGTCTCTACTTAAATACAAAAAATTAGCCGGGCATGGCGGCGTGCGCCTGTAATCCCAGCTACTTGGGAGGCTGAGACAGGAGAATCGTTTCAACCTGAGAGGTGGAGGTTGCAGTTAGCTGATACCACGCCACTGCACTCCAGCCTGGGTGACAGCAAGACTGTCACAAAACAAACAAACAAACTAAAACAAACATCTCCTTCCGTTTCATTGAAATTGACCAGAATTATAAGAGCTACAATATAGAACCCCTGAATCCTCCTAAAGTATGATAATTAAGGTAAAAGTCTGAGGCCTAGGAATGTTGCCCTTAGTGTATGCCTTGAAAAAGCCACTTCATCTCTCCATGACTCAACACGTTTCTAAGTAATATGCCCACCATGTTACATACCATTTGGTTTCTACATAACTCAAGAGGAAGACAAAAAGGCTAAATAAGGTAAGGGCTGCCCTTCTGTGTTTTGTGGCAAGGAGTGATTTCTTGGCCCATACAGTAAGGCGCAGATAGTTACTGGAACCTTAGCGCTTTGACTAGAGCTTCGTTCATAATCAGGATTTCATGGATAGGCTCCTTGGTTGCAGGAAACTCTTGAAATGTTATGCAAACGTGTGTGCATGTATGTGTTTTACCGGGGGGAAAAGTCCATACTTTTACGGGATTTTCAGTTGGGCATGTGACCCCAAAATGTTCATAATCATTTACCTCCATCTTAGTGATCTGCTCGGCTGTCAAACTGAAAACCCTGGGAGAGATAACATTGTCATCTTTTCCCCTTTAGTGTTAATGAAAAAAAAAGTCAGCTTTATAACAGGATTAGAAGCTAGATGGGATGTTCTGTTTTTGTCTGTAAAGGGGAAGGTGATTTGTTTTTTCTAAGACCTGCCCAGCGGGCGCAAAAGAACCAGCGGGTAGGCAAGTGTAGGAGCAAAACTGCAAGTTTAGCAGGTCTTAGAAAAAACAAATCAGAAGGGATCATTTATGTTCAAAGAGTTAAAGGGGAATTAGGGAATTAAGAGGCTGCGCCCTCTCTCACATCCAAGTTTCTGCCCTCTAGATATTTTTGCCTAGAGTCGACCCCAGAACAGGGGTCTGATTTATCTGAGAGTGTTGTAAGTGGAGTCTAATTGTTGTTCTCAGAATGATCATTTTTCACCTCCCAAGGGCGTCTCCGCGATACCATCGCAGGCGGTAACGGTGCAGTCTCCTGGCGCTGGGCGTCTGCCAGGCACACGTGCCGCGCCGGGAATCGCGGGCGAGGCTCAGTACCTGACCCGAGGCGGAGAGGCGGGCCCCGCAGCCTAGCGGTTCCAGGCGTGGGGTATGGCAACTTCGCAGGGCTCAGCATCGAGTCCCGATGTCCAGTTCCTGCCATTTCCAAGCCCGCTAACAAGAGGCAGGTCACCGCCACCTCTGAACCTCCGTTTCCCATCTGTACATCAGAAAGGCTGGAAGACCCCAACCCACTCAGAAGCTATCTCGGCGCGACGGTGCTGCCCCTTTAAATAGGCCGGGGGGTTGCAAGGGGGTGGCCACGCCTCCTTCCACAGCACGCCGCGCCCGCCGACCACCTGTCTTTGGATTCGCCCCGCCCCTTCGGGAGGGGCGGGGAGGAGGGGCGGAGAAGATAGGCTAAGGATTTACCTTGCGGGGCGGGCGTGCGGCGCATGCGCACGGCCGGACAGGTCCGCGGCGCCCTCACTTCCTGGCATTCTCTCCTCCCCCTCCTCGTCGTTACCCTGTACATCCGGGTCACTTGCCCTCCCCGCTCGGGGCCGCCGCTGCTGCCGCTTGGCTTGTCGCGGCTCCGCCACAGGGGCAGGTGCTGAGGGGCTCCCGGTCCGGCTGCTGCCGCTCCCCCGCTCCGGACCCGGGGCTCCCCCTAGCGCCGTTGAGGAGCCGCCTCTGCGGCTCGAGGAGGGCGGAGGAGCGGGACTGAGAGCGTCTGGAGGCTCGAGCGGAGGGTGAGTGATTGGTTTTTGCCATTTTCCCTTCTTCCCTCACACTCCTCGCTTTCCTGCCCCGCGACCCCATTTTGGCGAAGAGGCGGGTGCGGCGGGGCCCGCGCTGGCGCGGGCTTCCTCCTTCCCAGGCGCGTTGGGCCCGCCCCCGGCCCCGCGGCGCCCCGGGGCCGCTTCCTCTCCGGCCCCGCGGTCCCGGCCTGCCCCCGGCGCTCATTCATTCGGGTCTTCCTTTCTTCCGCCCCCTTCCTTCCACTGGCACCTCCATGCGCGCTCTCGCCGTCCCCTCCCACCCCAGATCCTGCGCCCTCCAGTGACTCCTTGCTTCCCGGCTCGTCCCTCCCGCGTCGGCGTTGTCCCCCCGCCCCATCCCAACTCCCACCACTCGTTCCTCTTCTCTGCGGCTTTTCCTTCTTCTCATCCCCTCTTCCCGTCCCCAGCTCCACACCCCTTTCTCCTCCCGGCTTCGCCACGCCTCGCCTCGACACCCAGTTCTGGTCACTGGTGTTGAAGTTGGTGTCTTAATCGCTCCCCATCACTTCGCCTTCCACCTGCGCGGCCAGACCTTCCAACTTAGATACTGCGTTGTCCTTTTAATTAATGCTCAACGTTTAAAGTCCAGATTCTCAGTCTTAGGGTATGGTCTTAGTTTGTTTCCAAACACGCAATTTCTACTCTAATTACCCACATCTATAACTGTCAAACTCTAGTGAAAGTGGCAATTGCTGTGTGTGTGTGTGTACGCGCGCGCGTGCGCGTGTGTTTTAACCTCCTGGCTATTCTGGGTCATGCTGAGTACTTTTTTCTTTTTTTCCTGGAAGACTTCTATGATGGGTTAATTTCCTCTGAGTGTAAAATTTGGCAGATTATTATTATTCTTTCTACTCCTCTGGATTCCTCCTCACTTGGTCCCTTGACTGATTTGCAACATTACCTGTTAATACATTGCTGTAGAAATGTTTGTTGGTGATATTTCTTGTCTCATCTGTCAACAACATTTTCTGAGTACCCCCTGTGTGCAGAATACTGATGAAATGCCCGAATACTTGGAGTACCACAAAGTGCCATTCTGGATAAGATAAAGGTTTTTGGAATTTGCTTACACATTTTTTCCTACTTCTGTGTAAGTGTATTGAGTTTGCCACCTTTTTAATCTCTATGTGAAAAATGTGTGTCAATCACTTTTGTGTGTTTAAGTCTTACTGTGTGGGAGATCGGCATTCCAGAGGAGTGTTTTATATAGCTAAAGGAATTTCAGTCACTCGGTGTTTGGTGACTTACTATCGCAAATCATTTTAGACAAATATACCTCAAGAAACACACACTGATCCTTTTAATTCTTTAATTGTATTTAGTAATAGAAACAGAAGCTTTGTGTCTAGAACTGCTTGATAACTGGGGCTTATTTGATAGCCTGTTTGTAGAGTGTTGCAGTTAACTGAAACTCCCTAATCAGCATTCATAAAATGAAATGACAGCACTTTTTTTTTCGTGTGACTTTCATATCCATGATAATGAACTCCAAGAGAGGCTTGTAGTCCTAAAGCACACCTACCTGCATATTATTATGATGATGCTATTGCTGTCAGTATTTATGGCAGCATTTTCTAACAGCTTCGTTTTTGGGGAGCTTGGTGTTAAAAAGGTACTTGACTGTTTGTCCCTGCTTAGGTTTTAGATAACCACTTCAACAGTTAGATTTCTTTATGAGCGAGAGAGAGAGAGAGAGAGAGAGAGAGAGAGAAAGAATATGTATTTGCAGAGCAGTTTTGCTAGATAATAATTTTTAAAAATCTTTAAAACTTTAATAGTGACGTAGCTGTTTGTGAGGAACCTCTTGCTTTGTAAAACGTTCTAGACTATACAGTATGAATTTTAGATTATGTAATTGGATAGAGGCTAGATTTTTCTCTCAAGAAAGTGGTTCATCAGAGGGAGGCATGGTTAGTAAGTTAATTCTAGTTGCCCCAGAAGAAGTATAATTTCAGATGTTGAGTAAAGCTAAGTGAATGCAGTTTATTTTTGATAGATTTTTGATTGACATGTAAACTAATCGAAGTTAAAATTCATTTCTCTGAATTCTTCAGGAATAAACAGGTTTTAAAAATTTACAGGTTAAATTAGTGTCCCTCTTGAGATTATTTCACTCATATCTGAAATGGTCATTTATCTTTATATAGTAAATAACAATTGATAGAGAAGTATAGAGGGGTGCTTATTTTACTCCTAGTCTCTGTGGGGGAAAATACTGGATTGTCACTTATTTGAGGTTACTTGACTCTTACTAAGTATTAATGCATTCAACTGTAAGAACTTACAATTTTCTCTTTCGTTGTTTAAGGAAAACAAAACTGTAATAGTTGGAAATAACTTAGTGGCATACCTCCTATTTTTGGTCTCCTCTGTAACTACACCAGAGTTTAGCGCAGTGCCTGCCTGGTGCATAGTGGGTACTCAATAATTATGTTTTGAACAATTGAGTTAATAGCAAGGTCAAAGAATCTTAGACTGTAACAGCATTTTGTAATTATGTGGCAAAAATTTTTGAAAATGATGTTGATTGCTCTGAGCTGTAGTTTTTTTCAGGTATCTTGTATATTTTTAAGACTGCTGGCCAGATGCAGTGGCTCACGCCTGTAATCCCAACACTTTGGGAGGCCGAGGCGGGCTGATCACAAGGTCAGGAGATTGAGACCATCCTGGCTAACACGGTGAAACCTCGTCTCTACTAAAAATACAAAAAAAAATAGCTGGGCGTGGTGGTGGGCGCCTGTAGTCCCAGCTACTTGGGAGGCTTAGGCAGGAAAATGGCGTGAACCTGGGAGGTGGAGCTTGCAGTGAACTGGGATCGCGCCACTGCACTCCAGCCTGGGCGACAGAACAAGACTCCGTCTCAAAAAAAAAAAAAAAAGACTGCTATATTGAGTTATTTAATTTGCTTTGAGATCTTTGGGTGAGGAAGTATAGATACGATTTTGTGTTATACTTTAGTGCATAGAATGGATTTGTTTGCTTAGAATGGGCATTTGATATATGTATCTTGTCAGCATTCATGAACAACAGTGAATTCAAATAATTTCTTGTGCATTTAGAGTTTCTGAAACTCCACATAAATATTGTTGGATGTGTGAGCTCATTCTGTATTATGATCAGTTCACTAAATCCTAGCTCTTAATTATGCTGTAATATTGAACACCTACGATATGCCAGATTTCTTATAACCATTAGGTTAGTTTTATAGCAACTCTGCAATGTGTAATTTAACTTCTGTTTAATTCCTCATTAACATTAGGAAAGTGAGGCTCAGAGAGCTTAGGTTAGAGGTATGCCATTAATCATAATTAAATATTTCCAATTACGTATACTTGTCAAGTATACTCTCAAGTGGGAGATGTTGAATACTGGCATTTGAACCCGTCACGTTTACTTAAATTCTATTTCAATGTACTAATCTTATATTTTATATGAAGTATTTGTAAAACATACTTAAAACAGCAAATCTCAAAACTTTTTCAGCTGCCATGGAGGATGGATAATGTTCACTTGTTCTGTACTCTCCTGTAAGCATATACAGGATTGACAGCTAGCTGTAGTTTCACCCCTTTCCCACTTGTACAAGTAATTAGAATGCAAATGAGTCACATTTGTAAACTTTTTAAACAAAGAAATCATTCTTAGAATTTTGATTATTTAAATATAAACATTTCTTGCAACACACCTTCACATCTGGATAATGGTACCATGGATCAGAATGACTACTTTTAAAGATATTGTGTGATTTTAAGTAGAAGACTTAATGCAGAGATATATTTTTGTAGCTATTTAATTCATTTTGAAAAGATTGATCATCAACATTAAGGTACTGTTGTATGTGACACCGTGAAGCCTGAGTCCTGTACAGTTATTTTTTGCTAATGCAGTAATCTCTTCTTGGTATATTTTAGTTGATGCATTATGTATGATATATATTAAATTCTAGATTGATACAAACCCTTTCTACTGTGTTTCGAGCAGGGGTCCCCAACCCCTGGGCCATGGCCTGTTGGGAACCGGACTGCACAACAGGACGTGAGCGGCATTACTCCCTGAGGTCTGCCTCGTGTTAGATCAGCAGAGACAGCGTTAGATTCTCATAGTAGCGTGAACCTTGTTATGAACTGTGCATTAGAGGGATCCAGGTTTTGTGCTCCATGTGAGAATCTAACGCCTGGTAATCTGAGGTGGAACAGTTTCATCCTGAAACCATTCCCTCTGTCACCCTGTCTGTGGAAAAATTGTCTTCCATGAAACCATTCCTGGTGCCAAAAAGGTTGGGGACCATTGATCTAGAATATTTATTCCCTCCAATCATAAATTGGCATGTCCTCAGATAATCCAGATTAACCTGAATACTACTTTAGGTCAAGCATTTTCAGAAAACAGTTGATAAGAAAGAAATTGTGACATAGTCCCAGATGTCATAATGTGACATATGTCATATTGTTCCCGGACCAAACTGAGGGTCAGGCTGCTATTTCTCATGGCCCAATAACGAGATGCAGGTGAACTGGAGAGGAAGAGAGTTTTTATTTTCTGCAACCAGTTATAGGGAGAAGGCCTGGAAATTATTGCCAGACCAACTCAAAATTACAAAGTTTTCCAGAGCTTATGTGCCTTCTAAGTTATATGTCTACATGTAAGTGTGCATTCGTCTAAATAACATAAGTGATTAACTTCTTTTAATCTATAACTGAGGTCGAAGTCCTGAAGAGCTTCCTCTGGAGCCTCAGTAAATTTACTTAATCTAAATGGGTCCAGTTGCTGGGGGTGATTACCCTTATATTGTCTCCTGCAAAATCATAGAGGTTTGGGGAATACCTTCAGACCCCCAGTAAACCTGTTTGTGGAGACTTAGGGAGTTTCTTCAGACCTATAATAAAACTTGTTTAATCCTAAATGGGTCCTGTTAAGAATTCATTCATTGTTTTATCATGCTTTAAGGCCCAGGAAAGGCCTAGGCAAAACTGGTGATGAGCTTTTGTTAGTCTCAGTCTTTGTATAAGGGCACTGGCTTTTAATATTTAACTGAACCACTCAGTCAGTACTGGAACAGTTGTGGAGGCCTGCATGAGTGAAACCTGGCCTGCCGCAATATGACATAATATATCGTAATATATATTATGACATATCATAATATGACATATAATGTGATAATTTAAGGATTATTTATGCCATTTATCTTAGGATAATAAAGAATCGAATTCTGTGAAATCTGTGACCTGAGGTACACTTTTATAGTTTGTTGACTTGTTGACTTTGCCAGATCCTCTAATCAGTAAAAATCTCTAATTGAGAGATTCTTCTCATTGTAACGTTCTAGTATGTATGGACAAAAACATTGAATTTAATTTGACCAATTTGCTTTATATGATAATGTGAAGATCCTCAGATTATTAAATGGGAGTAACGTCCCTGTTACATGCCTCGCTAAACTGTTGTGAAATTTTTATGTTAATTTCATTTCAACATAACAAGGAAGGCAGCATATAATTTTACTAATATATTTCTAAGTCAAATGATTATTAAAAATAATTTTGTTTTTGATCACCTGGCACAATATGTGGTATATAGATTGCCATTAACTACCCAAGTAGTTACCGAGCACATAAGTAGGGTTATATTACAGTGAGTAAATCATTTGTGGTTCTTCCTTACAATAGAATAGAAGATACAGAGAGAGTGTGAATTCAGTGATATGTGTTACATAGGTACCTAATCTTTTTTTTCTTTTTTGAGATGGAGCCTCACTCTGTCGCCAGGCTGAAATGCAGTGGCACAATCTCGGCTCATTGCAACCTCCAACTCCCTGGTTCAAGAAATTCTCCTGCCTCAACCTCCCCAGTAACTGGGATTGCAGGCACATGCCATCACGCCTGGCTAATTTTCGTATTTTTAGTAGAGATGGGGTTTCACCATGTTGGCCAGGATGGTCTCGGATCTTTGGACCTCGTGATCTGCCCGCCTCTGCCTTAGGTACCTAATCTTAACTAGTTGAAGATAAAAGACCCTGTTGTAATGTCATCTAAACTCTGACCTGAAGAGTAGACCAGTCAGTCAAGAGGGAGAGTTTATATGGGGGTAGGAAGAGAGAGGCAAAAAGCCTGAAGATAAGAGAAGTCATGTTAGAAACTGATACTGGTTATAGTATGACAGTAATGGAGACTGTAAAGGAAGACTGGGAAAGATGAAGCTAAAGAGGTAGACGAGAAGTAAACCATCTGCATGAGTCATGTTGACAAGTCCCATTCAGTTCCAGCTGAAGGCAATGGGGAAACCATTATAGGATCTTAATAGGGGAGAGAGTAAAATACTCAAGTTGTCTTTTGGAAAGATTGTCCTGACTGCTTCTGGAGAATGTATTAAAGGTGAAGTGAGATAGGATGCAGGGAGACAAATTAAAAGGCTGTTGCTAATATCCAGGAAAGAATATTGATGATGTCAAATCTATAAGATGTGATGATTTACTGGATGCGGGCTTCATTGAGCCAGTAGCTTTGCCTCCAGTGGTAGAGTAGGGGATAAAGTTTTCCCCAAAGGGCTAGGTGCCAGCCCTTTTTCATGTAAAGTTGAGATCCTTCTTGGGGCTAAGGCTAAGCCAGGTGTGTTTAACGTAAGCATTTTCCATTGATTTACCGCATTGTTAGTCATTGAGTGTAAGCTGACTCTAGGAACATCAGGCTGGACACTTGTGAGGCCTCCATGAGTTGGGCATTCAGTTTCCACTGGAATCCAGAAGCAAGCTAATAGCTGCTTTTCAGAAGGCATAAACCTGATTGCTGTGTCAGGGAGGCAAAGTGTTCAAAACCCCAAGGGGCACCTGTAGGTGGAGGCTGCCTCTTTTTGCCAAATCCTCTCATCGGCGAAATCATGAGACTTATGGCTCAGAGTGGTCCTTAGGATTGTGGGGCCCCAAAGGTACTAGTGCATTTTTCTACATACAGCCCTTTCTGATTGGAAAAATCCTCACTGGCTCTTAAGTGAGTCTTTTAAGTACAAAAAGATAACACATCAGTTCTTCTTCTTCTTCTATTTTTTTGTTACCGAGTCTCTCTCTGTTGCCCAGGCTGGAGTGCAATGGTGTGATCTTGGCTCACTGCAACCTCCGCCTCCTGGGTTCAAGTGATTCTCCTACCTCAGCCTCCTAAGTGACTGAGACTACAGGCACACGCCACCATGCCCAGCTAATTTTATATTTTCACTGGAGACAGGGTTTCATCATGTTGGTCAGGTCTCGAACTTCCAACCTCAAGTGATCTGCCTGCGTCGGCCTCCCAAAGTGCTGGGATTACAGGTGCGAGCCACTGCACCCAGCTTTTCAGTTCTTACTATACGTTATGACGTAGAGGCAACAATAGCACATTGAATTGGTCCAAAACATGCCACCCATAAGTCACATTTATTTTCCTAACCACTGTAAACCCTGCCCAGACCCTATTAGTTTAATCTGAGTGTCTGCCTGACAGGACTAGATAGAATGGTTACCTAGGTGCCTATTTCCAAGAGAACCAAAAAATTTTGAATCTCTCCCTGAACTTCTCTGGGCAAACCTCCTGGTATGTCTGGCCTTCAGTCCATCTTGGGGATCAAGGAGACCTCAGCCCCATTCCTAACCGTCTTTCTCATTAAAGTAGAAGAGTTTGGGGGTGGGAGCAGAGAGGGATCAGGGAGTGGGGAGGGGGAGAGAGCAACTCGGTGCTGGTAATCAAGGCTTTGTATTCACTTTATATTCTCTCACAGTTTAATGTTTTTGGTCTACTTGAAGCTCTGTACTTGGCAGCAAGGCCATCATTACTTACACCATTTCTTTTAGTTTGGGGGATTTGGCTCAGCAATTACAGCCACAGTCTTTCACCTGGGACCATGGGGCTTGTTGCCCTTATTATGATATTCCCCTCCTTCCACCAGCCCAGAGGATAGTGAACAACTACCAAGCCACCATTTGGGTGGCTAATTTCAGCCTCACTTCTCACTGCTCAGTTTCTAAATATTAATTCCACTCCTGTTCATTAACAGGTTAACAGGTAAACAGGTGGGGGAATCTTTATTCCCACCTTCTTCCCATCCACCACTAGGATCACTCTCAGATCCCAGGGTGTCTTCCCTTGTCCCAGAACTCAGTCTGCAGGGCCTTTATCCTTTCTCTTAGAGAGTTATGGCTATGTCAGCATCCCACCCGCTTTCCCCAGAACTGTCAAGAACCATGATGGTCTGAGATTTTATCCTACTTGCAAGCTAATAAGTTATCCTGCCACATTTTCATGGAATCTGGTAGAAGACATGAAACTCCTGTGTTAAAGATCAAGGGCAGATTGTTATTCTCTATCATAGTAGTAGCCATTGTATCAGCATTTGTGCTGGTTTTCTGAGCCTCACTCTACAGGATGACATGAAGAGGACCAGGTAATACTTGTACACACAGTGGGCTATCTTGTTGGAGAGAAGCCCTGAGTTAAGGGAACCCAAATCTTTTCTAATGAGCAATAAGCATGCCTGCCCTTTGCTCTGGAGGGATACATTATATTTATTATACTGAACAGACAGTAAGCATGCTTGTCCCTTGCTCCAGAAGGAGATACTATCTTTATTTCTCAAGGCTGTTCACTCTACAAACATTCTTGAAAAGATACTCTCTAGAGCAAAGGGCAGCTGGTACCTCTGCCTGTACTGTATGAAAAAGAGATACCTATGAAGCAGCCTGCCCTACATGGTGAAACCCTGTCTCTACTGAAAATGCAAAAAATTAGCTGGGTTAAGTGGCGAGCGCCTGTAATCCCAGCTACTCAGGAGGCTGAGGCAGGAGAATCGCTTGAACCTGGGAGGCAGAGGTTGCGATGAGTCGAGTTCATGCCACTGCACTCCAGCCTGGGCAACAAGAGTGAAACTCCGTCTCAAAAAAAAAACAAAAAAAACATGACGATACATATGAAGAATTATTTCCTAACTTAATAAATTATACTTCATTAAATCTGACATTTTAAAAAGTGCCAGACACACTGACTCACGCCTGCAATCCCAGCACTTTGGGAGGCTGAGGTGGACAAATCACTTGAGGCCAAGAGTTTGTGACCAGCCTGGTCGACATGGTGAAACCTTGTCTCTGCTTAAAATACAAAGATTAGCTGGGTATGGTGGCGCACGCCTGTAATCCCAGCTACTTGGGAGGCGGAGGCACAAGAATCACTGGAATCTGGGAGGTGGAGGTTGCAGTGAGCCGAGGTCATGCCACTGCACTCCACCCTGGGGGACAGAGGGAGACTCTGTCTCAAAAAAACAAGTTCCTGGCATATAAGAACACAACACGTATTATTATTGTTGGTGCTGTTCATTTTTTAATGTTTTTGAGGGCAAAGTTATATGTAATGACCTCGGTGGAAATTTGAGATTAATTTCCTCAAAGATAAGTTGGTCACTTTAATAACATTTACTCAAAAAGTAATGACTGGCATGTGCAGACATCTTTCAATTTTAAAGAGATCACAGAGTTTTAAGAATTTCAGGGACATCGAATTTAAGTGAAATATGAGAAAACCACCTTAGGATGCAAGGTGTGAGATTAGTTTGCTTTCTTTATATCAAACCACAGTTCTCTCCAGCAAACTAAAAGATGTTAATTAAACACATTTTCAGGGAGGCTTCTTTCCCTTTATATAAAAGGACAGCATAGATTTAGGTAGATGACAGGCTAGCATAGTTAGTGAAGGGAATATTCAAATTCACAATTTTTCTTTTCTTTGTGTTTTTTTTTTAGGGGAGTAGGGCTCCATTTTATTTATTAGCATCTTATAAATGATCCTCCCTTGCAGTTATTTTCTGTAAACAAGTCTTCTAATAATGTTATTTTGAAAGCTCACTTGCTGAAAATTATTTGTTATCATTTTGATTTAAATGTTAAATACTAAATGTGTCCTGGTATTTAGTAAATATATTTACCGAGTTTTCTCTAAAAGTATGGAGAAGTCAGCTTCATTTATTCCATTCATTTGGATTAAAACATACATGAATTTAGAGACTTGGAAACTTAAAACAATCTTCTAGCTATGGAGCTAGTTCTCAGTTGCCAAGGGGGTAAAAGCAGGTGGATCCCTGAAAATGAGGGATGATGCATTTTGGAGTCTTTTTGATAATTGGAACTTCTGTATTAAAATGTGAATGTGGTTAAACTAAAGCTTTGTCCTTCTATTTATAGAACAGTATGTTGAAGCAGTAGTTAAAATATGTAGCCTGGTTGGCAACCTTTTGAAATGGGTGTGCCAAAGTTCCATTATGGTATGTGTGATGGTGACAACTGGCCGGTTTTCAGTCTTTGGTATGTGGCACTGACCTCTTAGTAGTCTATTAACGTATTAAATGTGTGTCTTTTAAGAACTTAGTTTTAGCAGATTTTCATTGTTCGTGCCTTATAAGCAACTTTTAAAAACAGTGGTTTATTAAAATTAAAGTTTTTAAACCATTTTCAGTATGCCTAGTTTGGGTAGGAAGGTAGCCTATGGATTTAAATAATTTAAAAAATATATATATAAGCACTTTACAATTCTTTCTAGTTGAGATCTGCAAGTGGAACTTTTTGTGAAATTCTTTCACTGCCCCTTGTCTCTCAGATCCCTTCTAGGATCTTGATAGGGTCTCATAAGTAAGAGATGAATGAACAGTTTTGTTTATTTGTTTTTTGAGACAGAGTCTTACTCTGTCGCTTAGGCTGGAGTGCAGTGGCTCACTGCAAGCTCCACCTCCCGGGTTCAAGTGTTTCTCCTACCTCAGCCTCCTGAGTAGCTGGGATTACAGGCGCGCACCACCAAGCCTGGCTTATTTTTACACTTTTAGTAGTGATGGGGTTTCACCATATTGGTCAGGCTGGTCTCGAACTCCTGACCTCATGATCCACCCGCCTTGACCTCCCAAAGTGCTGGGATTGGACGCGTGAGCCACCGCAGCTGGCCAGTTTTGTTTTTAAAAGCATAACTGGTTAACTGTGTTATAGAAACTGTCCTAAGTCATAAAGTAGGACTCAACAGGTACCGGTACTCTAAGACAATTTATTCCAGGTAGTTTTAACCACTGTGTCTAGGTTACATTGCACATAAGGTCTTGTAGCAAATTCCTGTACCTAATCTTTAGATACATCGTTTCCCTCATCTTCTGTAAAATAGAAACTGTAAGTCACCATTTCATGAGTTATTTAAGAATAGTGGAAAGGAGACTGCCAGGAACTATTCACTCACTACTTGCCTTCAAGCCTCCTCTCTTTAGGTATGATTTTGCTGGATTTCTATCCAAAGAAAGTTCTAGAGATGGCTTTGGATAACTCTGCTTTATTTTTTAGTTTCTAGTGTAGGAGTATACATACATAATATACATACTTGTATTCCTATTATGATTCTGTATATTGGGGGGGGGGCATAATTAATATGGAAGAAATAGACGACCTTGTTTTTACACCTCAATCTTTCTTGGTAAAGATGTAGAGCCAGAAGTACTCCACTAAAAGGTAGAAAGTAAAAATCACTTGTAGTATTGATAATGGGGATAAGTGGCATGTGTGCCATTTTGGTATGCTATTTTGATTTATGTTTTCATTTAAAATGTTTTGTTTTCTCACTGGTTTTTGACTTTGGCATCTAGAAAAACCTAATCATTCCTTCAGTAAACATAATTATGTACTAACTTTTTTTCACCATCTTTTTAAAAAAAATTTTATTGAGGTATGCTTTATACACCATAAAATTCACCCATTTCAAATGCACAATTTACTGATTATTAGTAAATTTTTCAGCTTTGCAACCATTACCATAGTCTAGGATATTGTCTGTTAACCCAGTAAGATCCCTTGAAGTCTTTCATGCCACCCCCAGCCCCAGGCAACCACTTTCCTGTCTTCCAGCTCTTACCCACTCCCTTCCTCTCCCTGTCCCTCTCCCTCACCTTCCCTCTCCTGTCTCTCCCTCTCTCCGTCTTACACTCTCTCCCTCACTCTCTCACTCTCACTTTGCTTGATTATTCTTTCCTGGACATTCTTTCCTGGATTATTCTTTCCTGGACGCAGTATCTTTTGTGTCTGACTTCTTTCATTTAATTTACAGTTCATGCATGTTGAGTGTATCAGTAATTTGTTCCTTTCTATTGCTGAGTAGTAGTCCGTTCTGTGGATATGCCACATTTTGTTTATTCATTACCAGTTGATGGGCGTTTGGATGGTTCACAGTTTTTGGCTGTTATAAATAATGCTGCTATGAACATTTGTATGCAGATATGTGTGGACATATGGTTTCTTTTGCATAGATGCCTAGGAATAGAAGTATTGCGTCATATGGAAAACTTATGTAATTTTTCAAGAAACTGCCAAAACCAGACTGTCGGTTTGATTTTATGTCCTATGAGTAGTGTATGAGGATTTCAGTTTCTCTAAATCTTCCGAACACTTGTCATTATCTTTTTAATTATAATTATTCTACTGGGTGAGAAGTAATATACATTGTGGTTTGAGTTTCCCTAATGACTAATCATGTTGAGCATCTTTTCAAGCCATTTTTTTTCTTTTCTTTTTTCTTTTTTTTTAAGAAAGGATTTTACTTTGTCACTCAGGCTGGAGTATAGTGGCATAATCACACCTCGCTGCAGCCTAGAACTCCTGGGCTGACGTGGTCCTCCTGCTTCAGCCTCCCAAAGTGCTGGGACTACAAGCATGCGCCACCAAGCCATTTTTTCCATCTGTTTTGGTGAAATGTCTGTCATTTCATTTTTTACTGGGTTGTCTTCTTACCGAGTTGTAAGAGTTCTTTATGTATTTTGTATCCAGGTCCTTTGGCAGATGCATTATTTGCAAGTATTTTCTCTCAATCTGTGATTTGTCCTTTTATTTTCTTAATATAATAATATCTTTTTTTCTTCTTCTTTTTTTTTTTTTTTTTTTTTTTGAGACGGAGTCTCGCTCTGTCGCCCAGGCTGGAGTGCTGTGGCCGGATCTCAGCTCACTGCAAGCTCCGCCTCCCGGGTTTACACCATTCTCCTGCCTCAGCCTCCCGAGTAGCTGGGACTACAGGCGCCCGCCACCTCGCCCGGCTAGTTTTTTGTATTTCTTAGTAGAGACGGGGTTTCACCGTGTTAGCCAGGATGGTCTCGATCTCCTGACCTCGTGATCCACCCGTCTCAGCCTCCCAAAGTGCTGGGATTACAGGCTTGAGCCACCGCGCCCGGCCTTTTTTTTTTCTTCTTAAGAGATGGGGTTCAGAGTCGAGGTCTTGCTGTGTTGCCCAGGCTAGACTCAAACTCAGGGCTCAAGTAATCCTCCTGCGTCTGCCTCCTGAATAATTGATGCTATAGACGTGTGCCAGCACACTTGGCTGTTAATAGTGCCTTTTGAGGTGTAAGGGTTTTGACTTGGTAGACTCTAGTTTAAATCCTTTTTTTTTTTTTTTTTCTGTTAAGAATGGTGGCAGTGTGTCATATCTAAGAAATCTTTGCCTAACCTTAGAGTATGAGATTTACTCTTGTGTTTTCTTCTAAAAGTTTTCTAGTTTTGGTCCTCACATTTAGGTCTATGATCCATTTTTAGTTAACTTTATGGTGTAAGTTACTAAGTTCAACTTTTTGCATGTGATTATCCAGTAGTCTCCAAACCATTTTTGAAAAGACTGTCCTTTCCTCTAAAATTGCCTTTGATATCTTAGTTGGTAATCAGTTGACCACAAACGTTTGGGTTTATCTGTAGACTTTTATGTCTGTTTCATTGATCTATCATTCTGCTAGTACCACCACATGGCTTGATTACTATAGCTTTCATACTGTATTTTAATAATGAAAATTTTTGTAAACATACATGCTCATATTTATTAAAAAAAAAGTGAAACAATATAGAGTAGTAAAAGAAAAGAGCAAAAATCACCATCTAGATAGTCACTGTTTTGGTGGCCATCTTTCCAGGCATCTTTATGCATATATATATATTTGATGAGTACACACACATATTCTCCACATTTATTCATAGAGACACATCAGTATTTGACTACACTCATTGTTCTTGTGTATTTTTTGAGTGAATACATTTATTGTCAGCTTTAAGAGAGAACTGATTATTTTTCTTTCTGCAGGGACTTTTGTAATTCTGTGCATTTTTACAACTTAAACTTCTCAGCAGACCGAAGCCTCTGAGCTAAGAACTATGAGTGCATTTTTCTTGGTAGAATGTTTAAATGGAATTTACTTCTCACTTCATCTGGTAAAAGATGACTTTAAAACTTTGTTGTTGTTGTTTTGTTTTTTGGAGACAGAGTCTTGCTGTTGCCCAGGATGGAGTGCAGTGGCGCGATCTCGGCTCACTGCTACCTCCACCACCCGGGTTCAAGCGATTCTTCTGCCTCAGCCTCCCGAGTAGCTGGGATTACAGGCACACACTACCATACTTGGCTAATTTGTTTTTGTATTTTTAGTAGAGACAGGGTTTTACCATGTTGGCTAGCCTGGTCTCAAACTCCTAACCTCAAGTGATCCACCCACCTCGGCCTCCCAAAGTGCTGAGATTACAGACATGAGCCACTGCACTTGGCTCTAAGACAAATTTTTAAATGTCTGCTCTATGAATGGAGCACATTATGTGTAGAACTTGTAACAAAATTAATTCCCAAATCCAGTTTTGACATTTAAAGTTTTTATAAATCTGCTCTTGAGTATTGGATTAACTTTTTGGCAGTTGGTGATAATGACTGTGGAGCTAGTAGATACATGTGTAGTGATAGACAATTTTATTTGCAATCATATGAGGACTGATCCCCACTGCAAGCTTAGTTTTATGCTAATAAAGGAGTAACCACCTTTGCTCTTTTGCATTTCAGAATTTGGTCCCAGTTCCTGTTGAAAATATCTCAGGATCCAGCTTCATTGAAGGGTTACAAGGTTGAATTCACAAATTCTGAAATATTTCTCTCCTGCTAGTGTAGGTCACATCCCATTGTTAGGAACTCCTCTGACACCTGCATTTTTCTTGTAGCATGATTTTATATGGTGCATACATGGTTCAAAATCATATTTAGAGATGTAACAACTCTAGGAGACTGTATAGATTACACTTACTTTTTAAAAGATTGAAGTTTAATCTCTGGTGGTAGGGAGCCATTAAAGGGTTTGGACTTCAGAGTGGCACAGTGAGACAAATTTTAGGAAGAGCAACACACTAGTTCAGTGGAAATTTGATGCTTGAAAAAGGTAATGTGCTTAAATTAGGTGATAAACTGGATTGCTTGATGAAATTATATAAATGAAGTGTTATTGTACAAGGTTTTAAGAAATTTAAACTTAAATTTTTAAGTGGCATAAAAGGAAAGTGTTAATAGTGGCTGAGTGGTAAGGTTGAGGATTTTTATTTTCTTCCTGCTTTTCATGGAAAATTTAGAAAATACAAAATATGAAATAAGGTGTTAAAATGGGTGGAACTCTTGTATTCTGAGTTTGACCCTAAGTCAACAGATGCACATTTCTAAAGTGAGTTTTAAGGACACCCTGCGGGTGTTCAAAAGAGAGCCAGAAAATGGATCTTGTGACTTCTAATACCTATCCATCTGTTGTTGTAAAAGGTTTCATTCAGAAAGTTGGAAATTGGAAAAGAGTTTTTGACACATGTTGGAAATTGGAAAAGTTTTTTAACACAGTTGTTGGTATTCTAGGAGTCTTTCCTAACCTCTTCCCCCCATCTTTGTGGGAGGGATGGGAAGTACTCCCCCTCCAGTAAAGATAGAAGGGCTCTATAGTGACCGCTTGGGGGACTTAATATGTAACTTCTGCAATTTGGGGAACACAGCGGATTGATGTCTCTCTAACTGATACCTGGAGCTTTTCAAGGGTGAAAGAGAGACTATGCTTTGGCAGCACAGCAAGAGAAAGCAAGGTTGCTGTGTTGATGGACTGCCAGTCCTCCCAAAGTTTTTTGGATTGATATCTGTTTCCCATAGATCACATGAGGGCTACCTGAGAGAAGTGAGACCACATAAGGGAAAACCCAAACAAAAGAGTAGAGTATAAGGGGGACAGGATGGAGGCTGGATTCCCAGAGGAGATGCATTACAGGAATTGGTGTGAGAGCTCCCAACTTTCAAGGAACCCCTGAAAGCATTCCTGAACAAAATCAGCTTTAAACTTTATTATTATTAGTAGTAGTAGTAGTAGTATTTTTGGGACAGAGTCTCCTTCTGTCACCCAGGCTGGACTGCAGTGGCATGACCTTGGCTCACTGCAACCTCCCTGGTTTAAGCAATTCTTGTGCCTCAGCCTCCTGAGTAGCTGGGACTACAGGTGCACACCACCATGCCTGGCTAATTTTTGTATATTTTAGTAGAGGTGGGGTTTCACCATGTTGGCCAGGCTGGTCTAGAACTCCTGACCTCAGGTATCCATCAGCCTTGGCCTCCCAAAGTGCTGGGATTACAGCCGTGAGCCCCCGCGCCCGGCCTGAACATATTTTGAGTCATGAAGGTGTCTAAGCTCTCTGATAGCACATAATTGCCCCACCCAGGGTTAACAAGGTGGAAAGGAGAGGGGTAAAAGCATAATGCTTTTGTACTGTGTAGGGCTGAGCTGGGAAAGCAGAGAAACTAACTTCAAATGAGAAAAATTTGACGATTATACCAAGGATCTTTCAGTCACTGCAGCCTCGACTTCTCAGGCCTGAGCCATCCTCCCACGTCAGCCTCCTAAGTAACTGGGACTATAGGCATGCACCACCGCATCTGGCTAATTTTTTATTTTTTTGAATTTTTTTGTAGAGACAGGTTCTTCCTGTGTTACCCAGGCTGGTCTCCAGCTCCTGGGATTAAGTGATCCTCTGCCTCAGCCTCCCAGATTGTTGCAAGGATTACAGGTGTGAGCCACTATGCCCAACTGGATCTTTCAGTTTTAAAAGATTGTTTTTGTAACTTGGGAGTGACCAAAGTCATGATCATTAGCCTAAATGAAAGTTCAGGGACATTAACTATGGCTACAGAGTAACTTTAAAGGCTAGTCGTGGACAAAAAAATTGCTTTTTATAGTTACATCCCACAGATTCAGCTTGTTCAGTGTAATGGTTACAATTGTTTTTGTAATAAAAAAAAGTAATGAGAATGAATTTTTAGAAGAATGTGCTCATGGAGGCATTTTGTTGTGAATAAAGTGGCATCAACTTTGGAATAGGCAGATCTGTTCCGGAAACAAATCTACCCCTTATTGACACTGACCTCTTACTAGCACTGATGTGAGGTAAGTAACCCCCTTCCCCCCGCTGCCTTTTCTTTTTGAGGCAGGTCTCACTCTGTTGCTCAGGCTGCAGTGTGGTGGTGTGATCATAGCTCCCTGCAGTCTTGACCTGGTCTCAAGCAGTCCTCCCATCTCAGCCTCATGAGTAGCTGGGACAGCAGACATGTACAACCATGCCTGGCTAATTTTTTTTTTTTTTTTTGGTAGAGATAGAATCTTGCTATTGCCCAGGCTGGTCTCAAATTTCTAGGCTCAAACAGTCCTCCTGCCTCAGCCTTGCAGTGTTGGGGATACAGGCACGAGCTACTGCAGCTGGCCTAAACCAGTTTTTGAAGTTCATTTTCCTCATTTACTTTTTGTAAAATGGTAACATCACCGGTTTTGCAGTGTTTTACCAAAAAAAATTATTGTCTATAGCAGAATGCATGGTATATACTAGATATTCACATATATTAGTACTTTTTTCCTTCTCAAAGCAAATATTCCCTATATGTTTTACTTCTTCAAAATGTATTCCTTAAAAATACTAAATGGAGGTAAGGAGTTCAGTACATAAATGGTGTACTATTAAGGATGTAAGAAATGTTTAATTTTTATTATAGCCAAAAATTCTACTTTTGATTTGAAATGTGAAAAGTTTTCAGAAAGAATGAAAAGTAGTTTTACTGACATGTGTAAGGAAAGTGTATGAAATAAGAAACTAAAGGTAGACTTGGGTGGTTGCGGTGGCTCACACCTGTAATCCCAGCACTTTGGGAGGCTTAGGTGGGTGGATCACCTGAGGCCGGGAGTTTGAGATCAGCCAGGCCTACGTAGTGAAACTCTGTCTCTACTAAAAATACAAAAATTAGCTGGGCATGGTGGTGGGTGCCTGTAATCCCAGCTACTCAGGAGGCTGAGGCATGAGAATCGCTTGAACCTGGGAGGCAGAGGTTGCACTGAGCCAAGATCGTGCCATTACACTCCAGCCTGGGTGACAAGAGCGAAACTCTGTCTCAAACATACATGCATACATACATAAATGTAGACTTAGGTGGAGATGTTTTTCTTTTTCTTTTTTTTGAGACAGAGTTTCACTCTTGTTGCCCAGGCTGAAGTGCAATGGCGCGATACTGGCTCACTGCAACCTCCGCCTTCCAGGTTCAAGCGATTCTTCTGCCTCAGCCTCCCAAGTAGCTGGGATTACAGGCATGTGCCACCACGCCCTGCTAATTTTGTATTTTTTTTTTTTTTTTTTTTTTTTAGTGGAGCCGGGGTTTCTCCCTGCTGGTTAGGCTGGTCTTGAACTCCCAACCTCAGGTGATCGCCCACCTTGGCCTCCCAAAGTGCTGGGATTATAGGTGTGAGCCACCGCACCTGGCCAGAGAATTTTTTCATTGCTGTTCTCAGTAGGAGTAGTTTGGAACGTATGAAACAAAATAAAGCATCTTTTTTTTTTTTTGAGATGGAGTCTCACTCTGTCTGTTGCCCAGACTGGAGTGCAGTGGTGCGATCTCGGCTCACTGCAAGCTCCGCCTCCCGGGTTCACGCCATTCTCCTGCCTCAGCCCCCTGAGTAGCCGGGACTATAGGCGCCCGCCACCATGCCTGGCTAATTTTTTGTATTTTTAGTTGAGACGGGGTTTCACCGTGTTAGCCAGGCTGGTGTCGATCTCCTGACCTCGTGATCCGCCCGCCTTAGCCTCCCAAAGTGCTGGGATTACAGGCGTGAGCCACCGCACCCGGCTAAAATAAAGCATCTTATTACAAAGAGAACACTTTGTAAAAACCAGTGTCAGTCTTGTGTTCTAATATTCTCAAAAATTTTTTTAGTTCTCTATTTTATTTTATTTTGTTATTTTATGTTATTTTGTTTTATTGTATTTTATGTTATTTTATGTTATGTTATTTTATTTATTTTATTTATGTTGTTATGTTTTTTTTTTTTTTTTTTTTTTTTTTGAGACGGAGTCTCGCTCTG
>NC_045440.1:133394217-133512079 GCF_002776525.5 Piliocolobus tephrosceles | reverse complement strand
TTTTTTTTTTTGTATTTTTAGTAGAGACGGGGTTTCACCGTGTTAGCCAGGATGGTCTTGATTTCCTGACCTCGTGATCTGCCCGTCTCGGCCTCCCAAAGTGCTGGGATTACAGACGTGAGCCACCGTGACCAGCCTTTATTTGATATTTTTAAAATGATCTTGGTGTTTTGTCATCTTTTCTGGATGTTCTGCTTTTATATTAATGTTCAAATTTTGTTTTGAAACTTAAAGTTTTCTTTTTAATTACCCTGGGACCTCTTAAATATCTCAAAACACTGATCTATACAATCTTTAATATTTGAATATCTTTATTATCTGTATTTATACTTCAGAGTTATATTTGTAACATAAATTCTGCCTGTTTGTAGAAATGGCTTTAAATTGGGAAGGGAATTACAGTTAGTTTTCTATTTGAGACCAGAATATTCTTTATAATTCATTAACGAGTCCTCGGTTGCAAATGGCAGAACCTGACTAGGTAATTTGGATATGAAAGGAATTAATTGGGATGATGACAGGTAGGTTATAGAATTGTTGGAGAGAGTGGGAATCCAGGTTCACAAAATCAGCAATAACCAGAGGCAGCTGAGCAGCAAGAAAATACTGCCCAGATTATGTTACCATAACAGTGTGGTTAGTGCACTGTGGCCACTGGTCTCTTACTGTTGCCATTGTGAACCATTTCAAGTGTCCTTGGTCTTTGGATACGAAGTCCTGGGGTATAGATAAAGTATTTGTGATCTGACCTCTTCCCTGAACTCTGTACTTCTGTATCTGTCGTTGCCTTCTCAACAGATTGGTGGCTCATAGCCTCTCAAATTTAACATGTCCAAAACTGAACTCCTCTTCTTTTTTTAATCTTCACACCTGCTCATTTTCATCCAAGCAAGCTGTCTGATAGAAAATATTCCATAATCAAAATTTGTCTGCTTTGTTTCCTGATAAATAGAATCAGGATATACCCGACAAGTTTTATTACATAGGGTAATGTTGAATACATCCCATTGCCTTACATCTTCAGGCATATAATGTCTGTCACATTTTTTGTGATACTAAATTTTATCCCTCAATTAAATGGTGTCAACCAGCCTGGGCAACATGCTGAAACCTTGTCTCTACAAAAAAAATACAAAAATTAGCCAAGAGTGGTGGTGTGATCCTGGGAGATTAAGGCTGCTGTGAACTGTGATCGTGCCACTGCACTCCAGTCTAGGCGAAAGAGTGAGACCTTGTAAAAGGTCTCGGTTTGGTGATACTTTCAAACCATGTGAATATCTGGTTGCCCAAAACTTTTCACTGAATAGCCTAACATAGGAGAGGACACTCAAATAATGGCTGTTAATGTATATCTGAATAATAGCTATCAGTTATTATCAAGAAGTTAGGGAAGAAGAAAACCTTCCTGTTTTAGTTTCAGTTTTTAATAGTGTAGAGGAAAGATAAGTAAATTATTATGAATCTCAAATTCTGAAAAGCGTTAACAGTCCTTCTCCAATATGGACTGCAAAGGTGACAAATGATGGCTATATACAATTTAACTTTTTTTAAATAGATAAGACTCATGTCTGAGTAAAAGGTACATTAGGAAGGAGACTGAAAGATGGCTAAAATAAATATTGATCTGTTCACTTCAGTGATCAGTACTTTCTCATACATCATTTAGCATAGATCAACATTTTTCTCCATTTTTGTAGTTTTAGTACTTACAATTTTCTTCCTATTCTTGCACTTTAATATTTTTTCTGTTAATTCAAGGAGGCAAGGTCTACTTCCCAAATGACTAAAAATTGTCTCTTGTTATAAAAAATCTATCTCTGTAGATGAAATAAATTCCTAGATATTACAAATACTAAACTAAACAATAAAATCTAGAATATGTAAGTGCTCCTACATTTGGTGGAAATCAAATGAAAGGGGAAAGGGGGAATTTCTAAAATGTACAGGTTTTTGTAAGGTGTTAAATTAGCAAATGAGTAGGGTAACAGAAAGTAAAATATCCAGGATGTTATGAGTTAATGGTTTCAGAATTTATTTTAAAATTGTATTTCGTTTATTTTTTCCAGTCTGAAATACCTAGGTAAAAATTACTGATGATATGGAAGTCTGTCACATAGCAGTTGAAGTACAGTTATGGCACTCATTCTGTTTGTGGGTGACTATGTTGAAAATCATTTAAACTAAGAAGTTTAAGTCTAGGAAATAAAGTCAAAATCTGAAAATACTGAATGTTTTCTACTTAATTATCTCTCTGAAACTTCCCAATGTTAGGAAAAATATAGTTCTACTGAAGAATTATGAACTCTTTTGAGAAATGAACCTATCTGATATGATATGTTTATAGTTGAGTGTATTGATGTCTTGTCTGTTGAACCCATTAGATTCCATGTTGCTACTAATGAGCACTTGGGAGAAAAGCTCATAAGACATGGTAAGGTCGTTTTTAAAAGAGGAGAAGATAGACAAGAAAGAACCACTTCATAGGACATTTAACAGGCTGGACTTAACGTGTGTTAAAGATAAAGGTTTACTACATAAATATATACTCTGACCATGAAAGAGTAAGTTTTAGAATAGTACATGTTTTTTTTTAAAGTGTTTTCCCCTGATTTGGTTTGTAAGTTCAGACTTGATAGTCCAAATTTGGAATTATAAACACTATCCAATAAGTAGAAATAACAGAAGGGCAAACAGATTAAGGTTCTTACATAGATAGCAAATGGGATAGAAATTATTGAAGAAATCAGTGCGGTTTTGTATTTATTAGGACTAAAAAATCTTACCTGGTGTTCTTCTGAATTCTTGGAGTTGCCTTAGTCTCAGTTTAATAAAGCCTTTTTCTTAAGGATTTTAGTATTATTTTATTATGTTACCCCATTGTTAACAATCATAGGTAGTAATTAAAATGCTTCTTATAGGGGAAGATTTTCCTTTTCCAGTTTAGTGTAAATGCTAACGTAAATCCTAAAATTAAGTTATTTGACTTAATTTGAAGCATATAAAAATATCTTTGGAAGTTGTTAGTACTGGTGGTTTTTTTTAAGTATATAAGGCACCCAGATATCTCACTTCTCTAGCTTTCTCTGACATTCTTCTCTAGACATAATTAAATTACTCCTTCATCTGTTTTCCCATAGCAATTTAACCACAGAACTCTAGCATAGCATTTTATTTAATTGTACTGTATTGTAGTAATTTGTTTACATGTCATAGAATATGAGCTTTATGAGGACAGGTCTTGTTTTTACACAGCATTTTGTACTTTGCCATACATAGAATGTCTGCCCTATTGGGAGTCTAACTGATCTTTGTTGAGTTTTGAGGACATTTTTAACATGTGACAAAGTATTTTTCATAGTCTTAAAATCCATTGTTTTATTGCTACCAAGACATTCAGTAATATATATTACCACATATTAGATATATAGTATCTCTCCAAAGTGGTTATCTGTGCCTATTGTTGCAATTGAGTTTTATCAGTCCAGAAAAACTGTATCTATCTGTAGGCTGGGTGAGCACGGTGGCTTACACCCGTAATCCCAGCACTTTGGAAGGCCGAAGCCAATCACTTGAGGCCAGGAGTTCAAGACAAGCCTGGCCAACATGGCAAAAACCCATGTCTTAAAAAAATAAAATAATTTAAAAACTGTATCTGTAAAACCATGGTGGACACACCTTAGAGCATTTCATTTGAAGTCTCTTTATTTAATTTTTAATAGGAGAAATTTTATCAGTTTTCTGCTAATGATACCTTGACCTCTCCTTATCTCTCTTTTCCCCAAACAAATCATTTTAGCAGAATAACAGCCTTTTGGAACCTTAACTTTAGATGAGTTGCATTTATTCTAATGTACTTACATCATTTATCTTGTTTGTTTATTCACTCATTCAGCATCTATGCTTTGGAGACTGTGATGTGTCAGGCATTGTGCTTAGTGCAGAGCGGAGTATAATAGCAATGAACAGGCTGTGATAGCCACTTTGTGTCATGGGAAGGGGTCCAGCGTTTTGATGAGTGATATGATGTGCTGTGGGGCCTGTTGAGAAGATTTTTAACTCACATATGGAATATACCTTTCTCTCACACTGTCCTGTTCTCTAAATTGCTATTGTAATTGTGGTCTGTAACACCACTTTGGTGTTGACAGAATTATTATGAATTTGTTACTGTTTATATATGCAAGTAGTATTTCCACAGGAAGTCATTAACTGCTTTCAGGGTAAAGATTGTTGTTTTCTTTTTTCAACCCTTAGAAAATGTAAAAAGCATTCTTAGTGTGCAGGGAGAACAAAAAGCCATGGGATTAGGCAGGATCTGTGGGTGGTTTGCAGACCCTTGCTTTAGATAGACACAGCAATATCATCATATCTGGGGTTGGTCACTTTTCTATGTAAAGTTTCTTAATCTGGGATTGGGCAATCCTGGCTATATATTAGAAACATTGTGTGGCTTCTTAAACAAATACCATGGCGTGCCATAGACTTGGTGAATAAAAATCTGTTGTGGTAGCTCTGTGGCATGCATAGTTAAAAACTAGTTAAAAACAGGGTGGTGGTGGTCCATGGATGATTGTGGTGGGCAGCCATTATTGCTAGTACGTACTAGCCAGTGGTCACTCGTAACACGTGAAAATGAAGTAATACGAGGTAGGATAGATTTTCTTTTTCCAATTTTTTTGTTACTAGATCACTGCAGTAGTAGGATGGATTTTCTTTTTTTTTGAGGCGGAGTCTCGCTCTGTCGCCCAGGCTGGAGTGCAGTGGCCGGATCTCAGCTCACTGCAAGCTCCGCCTCCCGGGTTTACACCATTCTCCTGCCTCAGCCTCCCGAGTAGCTGGGACTACAGGCACCCACCACCTCACCCGGCTAATTTTTTGTATTTTTTAGTAGAGACGGGGTTTCACCATATTAGCCAGGATGGTCTTGGATCTCCTGACCTCGTGATCCACCCGTCTTGGCTTCCCAAAGTGCTGGGATTACAGGCTTGAGCCACCGCGCCCGGCCAAAATACTGTTTTAACAATACATAAAAACGACTTTTTTTCTTTTTTGAGATGGAGTCTCACTTGTCACCCAGGCTGGAGTACAGTGGTGCAATCTCGGCTCACTGCAACCTCCGCCTCCCAGGTTCAAGCGATTCCCCTGCCTCAGCCTCCTGACCTAGCTGGAATTACAGGCATGCACCACCACACCTGGCTAATTTTTGTAGTTTTAGTAGAGACAGGGTTTCACCATGTTGGTCAGGCTGGTCTCAAACTCCTGACCTCATGATCCACCCGCCTCTGCCTCCCAAAGTGCTGGGGTTACAGGCGTGAGCCACTGCGCCTGGCCAAGATATTTAAGTGAAATCTTGGAAATTTTTTTTAATGAATTGAGTCAGCCTGAGATCTCTGTGTCCTGTGCCATTACAATTACAGGTATAGACTAATGGAAGGATGATGTGTGGATATGTGATCAGGTTTCTGCATTAGAAGGATTAGTCTAATAACATTGTGGAGAATGAATTAGCAAAGGTTAGAGTTGGAGCAGTGAGACCCAAATAGGCTATAGTAGGAGTCCTGGCTTGAACTGCTAGTTCAGTGGTTGTGTGCGTAGAGATCTTCGGGAAATAGAATGGTCGGTTTCTCAGGTCCTAAGTACAGGTAAGAATAATGACTGGTGTTTTCTAACTTGGGTGGATGAATGGTATTGGTATGTATTAATACGTAAACTTTTTCCATATCAGTGCTTAAATCATAAACATTTTGGTATTTCTAGAACCTAGTACAATATCTGCCACATGGTGGATATTTAATCTGTGTTGCTAATGATAGCCACAACTAAGTGAATGTTTGTGATTTTTCCTAAGCACTAAACATGCATTCTCATTGAATCTTATTTAATGCTTGCAACAGTGCTGTAAGGTCTGTTAACTCCGTTTGACAAATGAGGAAACTGATGCTTACTAGCTGTATGATCCTGAGTTATGGTAATTGTCAGAACTAGGATTCAAACTGGTATTTGACTGGTTTCAAAGCCTCTAGACTAAAACTTTTCTACCTATATATGCCATACTGTTTCCCTTTGTTGTAACATACTTAAGCACTGCGTATTAAGTAGAGTACAGAAGACTTGAGAAACAAATTTTATCTTCCCTCAGTTATACAACTAACATCTGCAACCAATGAGTAGCAGTGTACTATTGGATGAAAATGCTTTAGAATTATAGGGATTGATGTGGGCTGGAATCCTCAGGAAAAGCCTGTTGAAAGTAGGAATAGCTTTAAATTGGCCTTTTAAGGATAAGAACCTTTTTAGAAGGAAGAAAGAAATGCCTTTTTAGGAGGAGGAAACAGATTTCAGGACTGGAATGGACATAGGCTGTTAGGGGGCTCTGCTCTAATATCATGTTTATTAGGAGTAGCCTGAAATCAGAATGGATATTCATTCCTAAGTGTGCCAGTTTGAGAATGTATCCTGAAAAGTGTTGGGAGCTATTAGAAGTTTTTTTTTTTTCTTTAATAGAGCAGTGATGAGATAAAATTAGTGTCTCTTACAGTGCTTGACTAATATTAGATTCTAGGTATTTGTGTGATAGAAATAAAGTGGAGAGAGAACTACAGAAGTAGGTTAACCATTTAGGAGATTATTGCAGTAGTTAGGAGTGAGAGCATAAAAACCTGAGCTACGGAAATGACAAAGAATAAGTACGAATTTAGGAGAAATTGAAAGCAGAGGAATAGAAACCTTTTTAGAAGAAAGTTGGATAGAATTTCATTTCAGAAGAAAGTAGATGATTTGCATTTTATTACTGACTCTGCCCAAATTTAACCTTTCTGGGTCTCAGCTTTTCCATTTGTGAAATGGAATTGGGATAGGATATGATTTTAAATTGAAATCATAAAGCTTATTTTTAGCTTTAAAACTTTTGCCTCTATGGGCTTTTCTTTTATTGAACTGTTTCAGAGATCACCTGTATACCAGATTTCAAAGTTAAAATATAAATACGAATGTAATAGGATGTCTTAAGTTCTAAAGGTCTGAAATTATGGGCTTCATAAAAGACCGTGTTGATGTAAGTACTAATAAGTTGTTAAGTGCTAATTAAATTAGGGTTCTTATAGGAAATTTTGATGCACTAAAGTTCTAAGTGTGTTTTCGTAGAAGATGAGTGAGATAGTTCTTCTGGAGACTCTAGGCATTAGATCCTCTAGATTACAGAGTAAATACATACATTAGAGTAACGTGGATCTTGGAAAATGCAGTTTCTCAGGCTTGACCCACAAAATTTAGTGGGTTGTGGCAAGCCCGAGAATCCACATTTTTGGCAGATGCAGATGATCCATGGACCATTTTTAAAAGTTTTATGAAGCATACAGTTTGTTGAGCTTCAACATAGTTAATCACCCATGAAATCATCACCACAATCAAGATAATGAACATAATCTCCTTCAAAGTTTTTTCCTGACTCCTTCAAATCTGTCCACCCTACCTGCCCCTAGACCCCAGTCAACCACCTATGCCTTTTCTGTCTTTATAATATTAGTTTGCATTTCCTAGAATCTTACTGTTTTATTAATTTATTTAGAAGTAGGGTCTCACTGTGTTGCTCAGACTTGACTCCTAAAATCTTATTTATGAGGAATCATACAATATATGTTCTTTTATATCTGGCTTCTTCAACTCAGCATAGTGATTTTGAGATTTATACTTAATATTGGATGTATCAGTAACTTGTTTCTTTTATTGCTGAGTGGTATTCCAGCATATGGAAATACTACAGTCTGTCCATTCGTTTGCTAATGAGCATTTGGGTTGCTTGCAGTTTGAGACTACTGCAAGTAAAGTTGCTATAAACATTAGTGTATGATTCTTTTTATGAGCATAATGCTTTCATTTTTCTTGGATAAATACCTCGATGGAATGACTATTATATGGAAGGTGTATATTTAACTTTTTAAAGTGGCTTTGCACAAGTGTGTAGGAATTCATTTGCACTGTATTCTCACCAGCACTTGGTATGGTCATTTACAGTATTTTTTTTTTAGCCATCTGGTGTGTTTTCAGTTTGTATTTCTCTAGTGCCTGATGGAGTTGAGCATCTTTTCAAGTGCTTATTTGCAATCCATTTAACTTTGGTGAATTATCTGTTGAAATCTTTTGCGTGTCTTTAAATTCATTTGCTTTCCTTCTTAGGTTGTAAAAGTTCTTTATACAGGCAGTTCTCATTTTGTGCTGTGGAATGTAAAAATACTTGTGCAGGCTTAACTTTTGTAAAGCAATCTTAGAAATTGTGTTGTTCCATGATTTTTAGAAATTTTCGTCAAAACATACTCTCATTGTTGCAAAATGTATAGGGAAATGGATAAAATAGTAAAACTAGTATTTACTTAGTACAGTTTAATTAAACCTTGAGAATTAAAGTGTTTTATTTCTTTGTAAAAATCTTTTCAAGAGTGATTGGAACTGTGCCTGGTTTCTTCTTCCCTGTTGTATAGTGTGGAGTGAGCATCATTTGTAGGCCTTGGACAAGTTGATAATACTTGTAAGTTTGGATCAGCTTCAAACATTTTATCCATTACATCATGAATATCAAGAAGTATATGTAAGAATTCCTTTAATATGAAGGTTTCTTGCTGGCATGACTTCCTCTGAGACATTGTCATCCTTTTCACCATAACCACTCTCTTCTTTTATGTTGATCAGTTTACCTTCAGAAAGTTCCTCTGGCTGCATGTTTAGTCTCCCTGTTGGCAGCAGTGTCAACATTCTCACAGTCAACTCTTTCTTTTGTAACTCCATTAATATTCCATTAGAATTTTATTTCCAGCATTATCACTTTTGTTTCTTTGCTTCACTTTCTTCTTTGTTGGCAAATCCTCTCCTTCAGTTACCCATTTAAAAAAAAAAGTATCTCATGGGTTTGTCACTGGGGGACAGGAAGTAACGCAGCTACATGCTCTGCAGTCTGTGCATTTAGTGAATAACAGGTGTGCAGTGACCAGTGACTGACTTTAAAATAAGTGATATGATTGGTCATGGATCAGGATATAAAAAATAGGAGAAAAGTATAAAACTATAAAGAATTCTATATTTTCAGTATCTTCATTTCTCATTACATTTAAAAAAGACAAAAACTAGACATTTTAGAAAAAGTGTATCTATGGTTATGGTCTATACAATAGTAATAATAATAATAATATCATCAACTTTTTTATAGAGTCCTTATGTGTCAGGGACAGTTTTAAGTGCTAGACGTATTCTTATTTAATCCTCATAATAACCCAATTAGGTGGTAGGTATTACTATTATCCCCACTAGAGAGAGAGAAACTTGTCCAAGGGTGAGCCTCACAGTTTGGCTCCAGAATCTGTGCTTTATTTATACTAGTGCTACTTAAAAGAAACACTTTGCAAACCAGCGCTGGTTCATAAACTGACTGTTCACACATAGTCTGTGAAGAATTGGAATTTGCATTTTGTAAGCTTTTAAAAATTAAAAAAAAATTCTTTTTTACCCCTAGTAATTTCTACACAAGCATTGGATCATGGTGGCTGGAAAATACTCTAGCAATTGCTTGTCATTGAAGAATGTGCTTTGGTTTTCTTTAAAAGGATTAGCTAATGAATGCACGTGTATGTATTTTAAATGTTTCAAGAATTGCAATTAATTGAACAACTTCTAGTTCTGATTATTATGGAAAAGCTTTTACTGTAATTACAACACTGTGGGGAAAGACAAGGTTTATCCCAAGAGCTTCTGCTTAATACAGTCATGAATTTGAAAGCGGAGCAGATTCCTGAAAGTCAAGGTATTACATTGTAGGATTCACTTTTGTGCTGTGTTTTTAAATGTATCAGTTTCTTTAACAGCAGTAGAGAACATTCTTGTTTTCTGTCACCATAAACATGACACACAGATTAGGAATTCACTGAATCATTTTACTTGAACCACTCTTTAATATGCCTTCGTTAGTTCATCCTGTTGATTATCATATAGAATTGTTTGAAAAAAATGACCTGCAAGAAAAGAAAGGCCCAGCCTGGGCAACCTAATAAGACCCTGTCTCTAAAATAAAAATAAAGAAAGGCAAATTTTGAAAAACCCGTCTTTGTTTTCATTCAAATGCAGCTTCTCTGTTCCCAGTCCTCCCCTTCCCCCAGCCTCAGAGTGCATCTCTGCATCTTTTGAGGTAATTATATGGCTTTTTTCTTTTAATCTGTTAGTGTGGTGAAAACAGTAGGTATTCTGAACCAACCTTGTGCTTCTCAGATAAGCCAAACTTGGTCATAATTTTTTTTAAAAAAATTTTGTAATTTCAGATAATTGCAGCATAGGACTAAGGGTGGAGAGAGTGGTGCTGGGGGAGTGGTGAAACAAGGTGAGATGCTGGAAGGAATGGTCGTTTCAGTGCTAGTGCAGTTTGCAACTTCAGATAATTCTGGAGCATATATATATTTAGCAGGATGTATAAATTCAGCTATATATTTGATCTTTTATAAAATTGACCCTGGGATAAATTTGTATACACACACACACACACACACACGCACACACACACACAACTGTAAAGCTTTATTTTCCTTATTACCTCTGTTTGTATTTAACATTCCTTTAAAATTATATGTGTAAATTTTATAAGGGGTTTTGAACATATGGGGTAGATTAAATGAACACCAAAAACTCTATCTTTCCTTTTAACTAGCATTTAATTTTACAGAGTTTGACCTTATAGGACCTCACTTACTTGTTTTCACATAACATGTCTTAAACCTGTGGAATCTTTAGGTTAGCACGATTAAAGCACCTGCCATCAAAAAAATGCATTTTACAGTCTCTCCATGGCTGTATGTTCCAAAACTTAGCTGAGTTGAAGTATCAGAAAAGTTCCATTGTAGATGGTCAATAATCCGGGCAAGATGTTGACAGTAACCAGGAGATCCAGAAGTAAGAAGGTTCTATATAATGTCCTCAAAGCCTGGTGAGCCTCTTAATCTAGCTCTTGGCCTTTTAATTTAGCCCTTGCCTCAGGTTTTTCAATTATGCTGTTATAGGTTTTGTTTGTTTTTGTTTTTGTTTTTGTTTTGCACACAACCAGAGCCAGCTAATTTTTGTATTTTTAGTAAGGACAGGGTTTCACCGTATAGGTCAGGCTGATTTTGAACCCCTGACCTCGTGATTCACCCACCTCAGCCTCGCAAAGTGCTGGGATTACAGATGTGAGCCACCGCGCCTGGCCGTGGGTTATTTTTTTAAAGAATCATTTTTAATTTAACAATAAAAGAAGTTAGTGGAAAAGTAGTATTTGTTTCACAAGAAATCACATTTACAGAAGGAATATTGTAATAAATATTGAACAAGATTGTTTCCTGAAAAGTAATTTTCTCCCTCTGTTCCCGTCCTCGTTTCTGTACCTTCCCCTTCTTTTCCTAATTCCTTATCCTCTAGTCATGACCTTGGACAAACTACTTTTAAAGCCTCTGATTGCTCATCAATGAAAAGGGTTTAATTTTAACCTATTAGATTGACAGGCTTCAGTGAAATATATCATGCAGTACAGTGTCTAAAACAAAGGAAGTACTTAGAAAAAGGCAGCTGAGTAGAAAGGGACAGTTTTAAAAGACTATACCTCACTTTATGCATTTATATTGAATATCTGATCAAGGAAATTCAGATTTGATAGTTACCTCCTTGAAAATACATAAGGCCTTGATAGAAAATAGGAAGGACTAAGTTACACAATTGTGGAGAAAAAAATAGTTGGCCTCAGTAGTTAAAAAAACAATGGGAGAGAGGCCGGGCAACGTGGCTCATGCCTATAATTCCAGTGCTTTTGGAGACCACGTAGGGAGAACACCTTGAGGCCAGGAGTTCAAAGTTACAGTGAGCTATGGTTATACGACTGCATTCCAGCCTGGGCGACAGAGCGAGGCCCTGTTTCTTTTTGTTTTTAGAATTAGGTTCTTGCTTTGTCGCCCATGTTGGAGTGCAGTAGCACTCATAGCCCACTGTAGCCTTGAACTCTTGGGCTTAAGCCATCCTCCTGTCTCAGCCACACATGTAGTATGTTACTAGACCTGGCTGTTCATTTTATTGTTTTTATGTATATGGGTCTTGCTGTGTTGTCTCGTCTGTTCTCAAACTCCTGATCTCAAGTGATCCTCCCACCTCAGCCTCCTGAAGTGTTGGAATTACAGGCATGAGCCACTGCACCTGGCCCCTGTCTCTTAAAAAAAAAAAAAAAGACACCATTTGTCAAGGATGCTGTGAAGTTGGCCAGTGCATCATTCTGATGGTAATATTAATTAGAATGTATCTTTGGATGGCAATTTGGCACTAGGTATAAAGACCTTGATGTATCCTAAACATTTTTAAGTTATTTCAACAAAGATTTATGTTCATAGCTAAAATAATTATTCAACGTGTTCACATGGCCCTCTGCACAAGGGGTGCCACACCTGTGGGAATATCAGGCATGAGATAGACATGTCACATTTGAGAAGATTTTCTGGTGAATGGAGCGATTCTGGGCCTTCTGGCCACATCTTGGAGCCAGGAGTTCAAGGTTATAGCAAGTTGCCTGGTACATAAACCCATACTGGCACCTATGGCATGCCAAGACTCTGGAGAGCTCCTGTGAGGACACTGTCCATGCAAGTGGTTACAGCATGGTCTTGTCCAGACTGAGCTCCAGACTCCAGGCATCCCCTGAGGTGATTCCTTTCACTTACTTGCCCACCACTCCAGTCTGACAGAAACTGATCTGGTAGTCTCATTTGAGAAATTTGGGGCAAGGGTGCCTGGC
The DNA here is from genome assembly GCF_002776525.5 of Piliocolobus tephrosceles. Classification (NCBI taxonomy): domain Eukaryota; kingdom Metazoa; phylum Chordata; class Mammalia; order Primates; family Cercopithecidae; genus Piliocolobus; species Piliocolobus tephrosceles. Next base: position 133,499,295 of record NC_045440.1, on the reverse strand, counting down.
ACTGGCTTAGGTATGTTTTTGTGCCTTAATGTTCAGGGATTATGTTTGTCAGTAGGCAAGAGTGTGACCCTTGTGTGCAGGGACATGTGTATGCACAGCCAGGGTGTTTGCTTGCCGGGGTTCTTAAACCCCGACCCAGGCAGAGCTATATTGTGTAGTTGTTGAGGTTGTGCAATAAAGTAGTAGTTCATAAACATTTTTATATTAGACTGGGATAACTTTTTCTAATCTCACAAAGTCTTTATGTGCTTATGGAAGTCTTGGGCATAGCATTGTTTATAAGAGCAAAAGGTTAGAAAAACTTGAATATCCAACAGTGAGAAAATGCTTGAAAAAATGTGGTATAACCATATGATGAGTTGGTATGTAAAGACTAAAAGTGGTATTTTGGCAGAGTTTTTAATCATGTGAAAATATTGCTCATGATATCAATGATGAAAAGCAGTACAAATACAAAGAAATGGTGTTAAATCGTATAAAAATATACATAAAAGAAATTAGAGGAGAATAAATTGTTAAAGCTTGGTTGTGGGATTATAGGTAGTGGTGCTTGTTTCTTTCCACTTTCTTTATGTATTTTTTATAGTGAATATGTTTTACCCTTATAATAAAGGGGAAAATTAAGATTGTAAGAAATTTTTAGACTCTACAAAAATCAAGTCATGTTCTGAAAACCTGGCATTACCCAGGCAACCATTACTGGCAATTTACTTTTTCCTGGAGGTAACTTAAAAAAAGGTTTAGAGATAATGAGAAATGTTGGTATTTCAGATCTTCTGGAGCATGGGTTTACAACAGAGATTAAGAATTTCTTGGCCAGGCATGGTCCAGGCTCATGCCTGTGATCCCAGCACTTTGGGAGTGGGAGGACTGAGATGGGAGGATTGTTTGAGGCCAGGAGTTCAAGACCAACCTGGTCAATATAGCAAGACCCCATCTCTATTTTATTTAGAAATGTTTTTTAAAAATCTTCATAAAAGAGAATTTATTGATACTGTATTAATACTTAGTATTAATATTTGCACAATATCAAGATTTATATGTATCACATATGCCTTGATATTTGTTTTTATATAGAAAATGTAGTTCTAGGTATATCAAGGAGGGAGGCTCTTAATGTAACCATTGTACTTTCTTCTGATCAAAATATTTTGTGATAGTAAGCATGGTGTAGGATGACATAGAGGAAGCCTCAGGTGTTTGAGTCCTGGTGCGTGTTAGACATGGTTTTCTTAATAGTACTATACTTGAGATTTAGTGTCAGTAGAGAGATACACATTATTGTAATTTTAATATTAAATACAAAAGGTAATGACCATGTTCAGCAAAACTAGCAATTCCATTAATCTACACACTTTGAGTCCATTTTTGCTCTTTTACAAAGGAAAAGGATGCATAGATAACCTAATTTAAATAAGTGGAAATCTGCATTTTACAAATAAAGCGTGCTCAAATAACTTAAATACAACCCAAATCTATCTCATTTCAGAACCAGTTCTCTAAACCATTTTATTGTATTTGCTTTTTATTATTAGGGAGTATACATTTTTTTCATAATTTATTGTTTTGCCTCCCTGTTACAAATTATCAAGTTATTTTTTTCTGTTGTCTTCATGTGATTTATATACACTCCCATGAACTATTTTAAGACATTTTGTTATCCTTTTTTTTTTTTCAATTTTATAACTTTATTTGATGTATTTGACGATCAGCGATTAGTTCTCATCCACATCGACTGTCTGTAGATTTTTGAAAGTGGTAACAGGTACATAGGTAACCAAAGTATAGAGCTGATTTGGTGAATCTTCATCCTCATTCCGTTTTCTGGACAGCCGCACACGGATTCGGTATGGGACATTCCTTATTCCTTTGGCCCAGACAGCTTTGTTGAGCCTGGTATCAATGAGCACATCTGGAGTTCCCATCTCCTTCATGGCAAATTTCCGAATCTCTTTGAGTGCCCGAGGGGCGCGCTTCCTGAAGCCCACTCCGTGGATGCGCTTGTGAATGTTGATGGTGTATTCTCGGGTCACCACCTCGTTGATGGCAGAACGGCCCTTTTTCTTCTCGCCACCCTTCTTTGCGGGAGCCATTCTGCCGGGTCCAAGTTGGAAAAGCCATTTTGTTATCCTTTATCTTTAATTTTTACATGATTGATCTTTCCATTTTAAATTTCTTATAGTGCTTTATATTTTAGCATATTATTCCTCCAAAGATAAGTAAGATTCTTTGTTCTCTTTTCTGAGATTTAGTTTTGAGAAATTAAACTCGAATTCATGTGTAATGTATAGTTTGAGAAGGGTCTATCTTAGTTTTCCGTGGAGTTATTTCAACACCATTTACTTATTTATTTATTTTTTGAACAGAGTCTCATTCTGTCACCCAGGCTGGAGTGTAATAGCGTGATTTCAGCTCACTGCAGTCTCTGCCTCCCAGGTTCAGGCAATTCTTGTGCCTTAGCTTCCCGAGTAGCTGAGATTACAGGCATGCACCACCATGCCCAGTTGATTTTTGTATTTTTAGTAGACACAGGGCTTCGCCGTGTTGACCAGGCTGGTCTCAAACTCCTGACCTTAGGTGATCCACCCGCCTTGGCCTCCCAAAGTGCTGGGCTTATAGGCATGAGCCACTGCACAAGGACAGCAGTGAGATTTATGTACCATCATATGGAATACTACAAAGCTATAAACATGGTTGACAGAATGGTCTGAAGTCATAACTCATGTCTTGCTGGAGGCAAGTAAATTTTAGCACTTAACTTGAAGAATCTCTAGGTTTGTAGATTTTAGGTGCCTGAATTGTCCAATTTAAATATTAGTTAATATTTACTACTTATGACCTGATACTTGATTTCTAAGGATGAATACAGTTACAAGTATTTTATTGTCTTGATTTATTAATTAAAATTTTATTTTAGTAGATTAATAATTATTTATTAATTGAATTAATAATTGAATTTTCCCTCATGGTTTTATGCAAAGTAGCCATGTTTTTTCTGCTATTGTTTATAAAAGTGGTCAGTCAAGCCACTTGTTTTGTTTATTTCTGGGTGCCTGCAGTGGGCCTTAGGGAAGGAAGTTTTATCTTTGGCAGAAAAAGCAAAAAAGTGTTTATTCATTTCACTTCTGGTAATACTGATCCAAGGCAAGTTTTTGAGGAAAACTAGAGCGGTTAGGCTTTGAACGTGACTCCCATTTGTGAACCAACTCAGAGAAAAGTGAAAAATTGTAATCCTAGCACTTGGGGAGCCGAGGCGGGCAGATCACGACATCAGGAGATCGAGACCATCCTGGCTAACACGATGAAACCCTGTCTCTACTAAAAATACCAAAAATTAGCCAGGAATGGTGGCGGGCGCCTGTACTCCCAGTCACTTGGGAGGCTGAGACAGGAGAATGGTGTGAACCTGGGAGGCGGAGCTTGCACTGAGCTGAGATCGCGCCACTGCACTCCAGCCTGGGTGACAGAGCGAGACTCCGTCTCAAAATAAATAATTTATTAAATAAAATAATAAATTGTAGACAATGTGAAGTTCTACAGCAGAAGTCGCAAACTGATGGCTATTCCACGTATAGCCGTTAGATGGTTTCATTTGGCCTATTGAGTGTGTCTGACTTATTTCATTAGTTGCTCATGTCTAAAATCTGTTTCACATGGATATTGAGCTCTGGATCACCTGTATTTTTAGCATGGCATGTTGACAACAGTGGCATCATTTAGATAAACACAACTGTTTGTTTGCCTGGTTAACACTTATCTAAGATGGCCCCAGCCAGCCAACTCCATATGCATTTTTGCAACCTCTCTTCTAGTTTCTTGAATATGAAGTAGTAGTAGATCTGATAATGCTCAGGCAACAGAATCTTCTGCCTTGAGTTAGTAGGAAATAGTAGGCACAAGGATTTTAGGTAGTGAGAGTTTGGGTGGTGGAATATGGGGTGTGCAAGAAAGTGTAGTCGAAATTAAGAAGGAGCATCCAGTGAGGTAGGATGAAAAGGGATTATGGTATCGTGGAAATCAAGTGTATTGACCTAGTTTCATCCATAAAGCAGAAACTGAGACTGGTGCTTTCTTACAGGTAATCGTTTGCATACCTGTTAGCAAGAAACAGAAGTTGAAGGACTGGAACAAGTGAACTAGGAAAGAGGGAACGCCAATCCAAGGGTGCGTTATTGAGCTGCTCACTTTTGTGAGCACCTGGGGCTTGATCCTGAGGAAGCCCTCTGAGAAAGCAATAAAGATATGCCTTTTGCTGGGAAGAAGGTGGTATTTATTTGCTAGATCCCATCTCTCATTGGTCAAGGGTTGCCCATGGTGTTAACACCTTCAAATTTTCAGGTTTGTTTATGTCTCTGGATAGCTGAAGAATTCCTGTAGACATCTATTGCAAAGCCCCAGAGCAGAAAGTGAACCACAGATAGTACAGTCAGGAGGAGGTACCTCAGCTAGAGTGAAAACATGAGGCTTTTTCCTGATAGAGTGATCCATACCTTCTTCTCCAAGGGGTTAATGTCTTTATTTGCTTCTTATAACCTTATTTGCAAAATTATAATATACTCATTCTGAAGATTCCATTTTACCTAAAATTGTGTGTTTGAGATAGTAAAACCAAGCCTGGCATGGTTGCTCATGCCTATAATTCCAGCACTTTGGGAGGCCAAAGCAGGAAACTCACTTGAGCCCCAGGAATTGGAGATCATCCTGGACAAAATAGCGAGACCCTCTCTCTACAGAAATGAATGAATGAGTGAAATAATAAAACCAGTTCTAGAGAGGGCTTTGTGGTTCACTTGAATTTTGCCAGATGTGTCCCTGGCAAATAATAGGTTGTTGTCATGGAATAAGGATTTTAGTACCTTGAGTAAAACTGATTATTAATTAATACATTGAAACTGAATGAACTTAAACTGTGATAAGAATATATAAATATGCCTCTTTTGATAGTTGTAGGCCCCTGCTCTAAGACTAAAGAGGAATTACTAACTTTCCTTTTCTTACCCTTTGCTTCATAAGCTATGATGAGATTTGTGTACTTGTCTTCATACACTTTTTACTCTCTGAGTATATTGACAGTGTCAACTGGGTTGTCTTAACCTATTGTTGTTTTCAGGGCTTAATATGATGCCTTACTCTAAATAGGTCCTCCATAAGTGGTGGTTGAGTTAATCCAAGGAAATAAATAAATATATGTGTGTATGTGTAAAATGTGCATGTGCATGATGGCATTCGTAAACTTTAAAGTTAACTGTAATAAAAACTTGTTTTAAAATATACTAATATTTTAGACTGTCTTCCTTTTTTTTCTTTCTTTAAACAGATAGAAGGACAAGGACAGAATCACCAGCACTGGCTGAAGGTAAATATGTCTTTGGGGGAAATGATTATCCAAATGTAAATAAAAATTATGATTTCAATAAACTACATATAATTTAAGGGAAATGTTCTATACACAATATTGAGGTACTAAAAATGTTGTTAGGAAATATCAATTGGTTAGTTTTTGACTTAGAATAGGACCTGGTGGGGAAAATGTAAATTAATTAGAACTTTTTTTTGACAGCTTTCTTTCAGTAGGAGAGGTATGTGTTTTCCTTTGAATTAAGTCATTTTAGCTATCACCAGTATAGTTGATCAAGAAAGTTCTAAGCCATAATTTTAGTAGTTTAAAGTATATGTATGTACATATTTTTTTTTTCATTGAAAACAGAAGGGAAGACACTTTACACATAATCTTAAGAATTCTATCCATTATTGGTTTTGGTCCTTTTTTAAAAAAAATTTTTTTAGAAGCAAAGAATCGTTACCATAAAAGGTAGTTGCTGTTAAAGGGTCCTGAGTACTTAAACATTTGTAATTCTGCAATTGTTTTAATTATAACAAGTTATTAAGTATTCAAAACTTAATTTTTTTTTTTACAGACTTTTTGTGTTCTTAAGTGAAAATGACTGGCTTAAAATCCCTTTCCGTGTTCTTCTTAGTTATAAACAGAGTGTATTTTTTCAAAACTAGCTCATCAGGCCAGTCGTGGTGGCTCACCTGAGCCTGGGGTGTCCAGGTTGCAGTGAGCCATGATTGCATCACTGCACTGTAACCTGGGCAACAGAGCCAGACCCTGTCTCAAAAAACAAAAACAAGGGTGGGTGTGGTGGCTCAAGCCCGTAATCCCAGCACTTTGGGAGACCAAGGTGGACAGATTACCTACCTGAGGTCAGGAGTTAAGAGACCAGCCTGGCCCACAGCCTGGGCAACAGAGTGAAACTCTGTGTCAGAAAACAAAAACAATAAAAACAAAAACAAAAATCCAGCCCATCATTTTGTTAGAGCTGGTACAACAGTTACTACTATGACAGTCCTTCAGAATCGTTATCACCTTGCTTACTCTGTATTTTACAGATCAGAGGTTCTTAATGAGTATTTTTTGTGCCAAGGACCTCTTTGGCAATCTTATGAAGCCTATGAATCCTGCCTCAGAATAATGATTCATGATTGTATAAAGTAAACTACATAGGATTAAGAAGGAAACATTGCATTGAAAAGCCATTAACAAATAGTAATATGTGTGCTTCTTACATTAATATGTGTGTTTCTCATGTTAGAAAATAAGCATTAGGAGTAAATATACTGTATATCATAATTTTAAATAGATGTATGCAAAAATTGTAATATGAAAATACCCGTGGTTTCTATTAATGACACATTCATAGGTTTTCTAATACTACTGTGGTTTGTTACTTATATTCTTGATTGAAGGAATTGTTAATTTTTGTATAGAGCTTAGTGTAAAGGTTCCCATCCATGTTCACAGATCCCTGAATTCTCTATGGACCCCCATATTAAGAACCTCAGTTAGTGAAAATTCAGCTAGACCTTTCTGCATCATACTTCAGTAAGTGTAGTTTTTCATATTCTATATAACTAATCTTAAAGAAGTAGTTACAGGCTGGGCACGGTGGCTCATGCCTGTAATCCTAGCACTTTGGGAGGCCAAGGCGGTGGATTGAGGTCAGGAGTTTGAGACCAGTTTGGCCAACATAGTGAAATCCTGTGTCTACTCAAAACACAAAAATCAGCCAGGCATGGTAGCACCTGCCTGTTATCCCAGCTACTCAGGAGGCTGAGGCACGAGAATGACTTGAACCGGGAAGGTTGCAGTGAGTGAAGATCTCACCACTGACTCCAGCCTAGGTGACAGAGCTAGACTCTGTCTCTCAAAAAAAAAAAAAAAAAAAAAAAAAAAAGTATCCTAATGGTGTAGGCTAGAAGTTTGTGAAATAGCTTTGAAGAAGCTTCTATTTGCTGATCCATAATAACAGAAACAACAAATTTTGTGGAGAAAGGGAGTAGAAAATAAATGTTGAGCCTTGGCGAGTGCCTGCCTTCAAAGAACATGAAGTAAATATGTAAAACACAAGTATCAGGGCTGGGCGCGTGGTGGCACACGCCTGTAATTCCAGCACTTTGGGAGGCCGAGGTGAGTGGATCACTAGAGGCCAGGAGTTCGAGACCAGCCTGGCCCTCATGGTGAAATCCCATCTCTACTAAAAATACAAAAATTAGCCAGGCATGGTTGTGCACACTTGTAATCCCAGCTACCCAGGAGGCTGAAGCACAAGAACCACTTGAGCCCAGGAGGCAGAGGTTGCTATGAGCTCAGATCATGCCACTGCACTCCAGCCCAGGCGATAGAGTGGGACCTTGTCTCAAAAAAACCGTCTTCCCAAAGCCCAAATATCAGTATGAGACACCAAAATTTTAAGAAGAGAAATGCCATCATTGCCATAGGAAGGATACAAATAGTAGTGCTCTGATAGTTGTGTTCTGAAAACAAGAAAAAGGTAGAGACTTACAGAAAGTCACCAACTGTTTTGCAGTTCCATCAGTAGTATAAGCTGTATGGTGGTGTCAGTCTGATCTAGAAAGAGGCTGGAATGATGTCCCTGAATCCCAATGTTTGCCCAGCAGCTGACAGCTGACTACAAATTGAATGGCAGGTCTGTTGAAGTTTGATGAATGGCAAAAACAGCATTAACAATCATTTTAAAGGAGACATAGTGGGGAACCTGACTTTCGTTTTTGTTTCCTTCATTGTGGTGGTGCTTGATTCTTTTGATGTGATCTGGGCCTGTTGCCATGTTTTAAAGAGGTTCTCAAAAGCTGCACTGCCAGAGTCAGTGGCTTAAGCCCCACATTTTTACTCATTTGCTGCTTTGTTCAAGTCAACAAGTTTCTCTAGCCTTTATTTCCCTTCTTTCATAAAATTAGGGAGTTTAGCTCATTCAAGTCATTTCACAAACCCTTTAGTCTGGGCTCAGATTTTCTATCCTTTGTCATCCCCTTTCTCCATTTCTTTTCTCCATTTTTTTCTCCCAGCGACTTTAGACGTGGTAGTGAAAGTCTTCAGAATCAAAATGGAGTTACTAATGTTAAGGAAACCCAGGGAAGCTGTGTACAGAGCCAGGGAAGGCTGTGAAGAGTGTTCTCACACTCATATGCCTGATAATGAAAGAGACTACAAAAACCATATCCTTACACAAAGGCCATCACCACCTTACACAAAATAATACTTCTGCAAGGACATCTGCCCAGCATCTGCCTGTTCAACCTCCAACTAGTGTCACCCTTGTTATCGATCTTTGTAGCTAAGGATACTTATTTCAAAACTATTATATAACCCTTGTTTTTCCTTTGAAACCTTTGTCTTCCTTTACCTCCCTGAATATGTATGGCATAGTTTACTATGTCATGCATATTCCTATTGCAATGCTCTGTTCTGAAATAAACATCTTTTCTTTGTTTTACTCTCTCTCTGTTATTTAGGTTGACAGTAAAAATTCAAAGTGGTTTAGTGATTTGAACTTTGATTTATATAAACATTTCCTTTTTATATGGTTTGTGAAACTAAAAGCTGTAATAATTAATGGCATACTTAGTTCAAAAAATTTATATGATATGCACGTATTGTATTTGTTCCTAATAATGACCTCAACATTTCATTTACAATTAGCTTATTCCACAGTATTAAGAAAACAGGTTTCTTCCTATTTTGTATAAATCAGCATTTAGAATAAAATGAACTAGCTTTTACAAAATTATTTACAAAGGTATCTGGCCTTGTCATTTGTCATTTGAAAATAATTATGGGACCTGCTTTTTAAATTTACCGAGTGGGATCTGTTTCTGCTGTAAAATTTTACTTCTTTCTGAAGTACAATTGTATTTTAAAAAAATGATATAATGAAAGGCGCGGCACAGTGGTTCATGCCTGTAATCCCAGCACTTTGGAGGCAGTGGTGGATAGATCGATCACCTGAGGTGTCAGGAGTTCGAGATCAGCCTGGTCAACATGGCAAAACTTGATCTCTATTAAAAATACAAAAATTAGCCAGGCGTGGTGGCACATGCCTGAAATCCCAGCTACTCAGGAGGCTGAGGCACGAGAATCACTTGATTTGGGAGGCAGAGGTTGCAGTGAGCCAAGATCGTGCCACTGCACTCCAGCCTGGGGGACAGAGTGAGACTCCAAAAAAAACAAAAAAAAGGCAAAGCAAAAATGTATATATTCAGTTATAATTACCACCTCCTTGGCAACATCAGAATGTAAATGAATGACCTCTGCTGGACTCTTTTTAGCACTGTAAGAGATACTGATTTCTTAATGTGGAAAATTATTCAAGTACATACCTTTAAAATTCTATTACTAAGAGAAGAAAAATATGTTTTTGTATTCTGTTTGGTTATGATAAGCCTGGAGGAGATACATTTAAGATAATGATTTTAATTTTAGTTCCGTTAAATTAAGTTGAAGAACCAGGAAAAACATTTGTGCCCTTCTGTAATTTCCCTTGGCATTCAATTCCGTTAGTGTACAAGGCTAGAACAGAAAGACCTGACAAACTGTAGAAAACTGTTTAAGAACATTTCTTAACATCTGTCTTCTTTTCCTGATGAGCATACTTTTTTCTTTTTAAAATTTATTTTACTTTTAGTTTCTGCGTCCAACCATCCATAACATACTTACAGCTTTTCTTAAAAAAGTTTTTTTCCAGTGAAATTTTTTTTCTAACTTAGAAGTTTTAGTACTAATTTCTTTTAGGAACACTTGAAATTTTTCTTAATTGTTTTTGGATGAATTGTATGTGCCACAGTAAGCACATATTTATTGTCCTAACATTAGCACTAACATCATGCAAAGCCCTCTGTGGGGGTTACTTTGGAAACAGAAGTTAAGATCACACTCAGGGAAAAAAGTTTCCACTGCTCTTGGCTCTTTAGCCTATAATGTTTAACAAGGTATTTGTGATGAGTATTCCCTTCAAAAAAAAAAACTTAAAAAAAAGTTTTAGATGGGGGCCAGGCACAGTGGCTCATACCTATAATTCCAGCACCTCGGGAGGCCGAGGCGGGTGGATCACCTGGTAAGGAGCTCAAGACCAGCCTGGCCAATATGGAGAAACCACATCTCTACTAAAAATGCGAAAATCACCTGGGTGTGGTGGCAAATGCCTGTAATTTCAGCTGCTTGGGAGACTGAGGCAGGAGAATCACTTGAACCCAGGAGGCAGATGTTGCAGTGAGCCAAGATTGCACCACTGCATTCTAGCCTGGGCTACAAGAGCGAAACTCTGTCTCAAAAAATACAAATTTAGATGGAGTTTCGCTATGTTGCCTAGGCTGGTCTTGAACTCCTGGGCTCAAGCAATCCTCCCCCACCTTAGCCTCCCAAAGTGCTGGAATTACAGGCATTAGCCACCCACCATGCCTGTCCCTACCTAGAAAATCACTTCTGAATTCTACTCAGAAGCTAAATTCTTGGTTGGCATTACTAGATAGGAGATGTCTTGTTTGTAACTTTGCAAATGTGAACATACATGATCTGATGGGTAACTTTTCTTTTGACCTCATTTGTCTGTTGTTTTAAGATACTTCATATATTTAATGATTTGTTTATAAATAGCACAGGGATTGTGTTCAGTTTATTTCTAGGAGGCCAAAGAGAATTTAAACCAAGGAGGAGAAGTTAACAAATGGGTGAATTTCAATTTAATACAAGGATTGTATGGTTTTCGAGGGTAGAATTCATGTCTTAATTGTGCTTATTCAGTCATTGGCTTAAGTTTCTACAAATTTTTCTAAAAATTGACCAAAGTCTAAAATTTAAGTCATGCAGAGTATTTAAGCAATGGTGAGATGGCTACTTCGTGTGGATATGTTGTGGAATAGATTCATACTAAGGTTAAATCGTCAAGGGTGAGTCTTCCATTTGACTGTGAACTGTCCCTTCCTGGTCTGAGATTCCTTTGTTTATTGGGAATGGGATATAAAGCCATTCTGCCTGTTGTCTTTCACTCTTCACAGTGACTATAGTGTTGAGAAGAGCCCCTAGTCAATCCCAGAAATTAAGGGATACTTAACTTCAGAAAATACCTTATCTTTTAACTCAAATTATGAGAGAAAACAGAACAATTTTTAAGAATCTCTAATCTATTTCAGTCATAGTGAGTTGACTAGGAATGGCACTTTACTTCTATATGCCAAATTCTGGCAGATTTCCTTTCGATTGTAGGCCTCCTGTTTCCCGCACTTTCTCCTTTTCCTGTGAAATCTCGGAGGAGAAGAAAGAATGATGGACAGTTTATCCTTTCACTGCCACAGGGCCTGTTTACTTGGCAGTGGGTCCTTAAGTTTCTTGCTCTTTTGCTGCTGTTTGGTGACTGAAAGAGGCACCAGAGACTCTCACTCTGGGGAGGTGGGTGGCATGTTTATAAGTCATGGATGAGAATGTCTCTGTAGCCCTTAGTTATTCTCTGTGCAAAAACAGAAAACTAAAATTGCTGCTTCTGAAGATGACTGTTGGTCATCAAGATTTTTAAGGATTTGCACTCACATTGTGATAATGCATAAGAACATGAGAAACACCATTGGAGATTAGTTCAGAGGTGGTAAAGAGTATTGTGGGAAAATATCATTGCTGCCTAGGTTAGCTTTAATGTTTTCGCAATAAACCTTTGTCTGTTAACCTTGTCCTTGATTTTCTTGATGTTTATAGAGCTTATATTTGAATTATCCCTTCGTAGGTAAGACCAAGGGATTATAAACTTACTCCCTAATTTATTAAGTTGCACTTTGTTTCATTTGACCTAAACCTACTCTGTGGGATGCCCTTAGTTTACGTATTTTCTTTTTGGATAAATAAGCTGCTTTTTACTTGAATTGTTCATTATTCATTAATTTGACAAATATATATTGAATACTGGCTGTGTGACGGAATGTCTGTTAGAGGCTAGAGTTTAAAAAATGAAACAGATGTAGACTTCTTAAATGTTTGGAAGAACTTTCCTATAAAACTCATAGAATAACTGACACATTGTATTGTTTATAAATGGTCCCAAATAATAGAAAAAGTCTATGTATAAAAATAGGCTTGACAGCGAAACCAGACAGGAACAGAGGAAAAAACTACCGGTCAGTCTTACAAAATAATCCAAAGTGAAATGTTAGCAAAACCAAATCTAGGAATATATTTTTTTAAATGACCAAATAAACCAGGCACAGTGGCTCACGCCTGTAATTGTAGCACCTTGGGAGGCTGAGGTAGGAGGTTTGCTTGAGCCTAGGAGTTCAAGACCAGCCTGGGCAACAGAGCAAGACCGTGTTTCAAATTTGTTTATTCACCCTCATTCATTTATTCATAAATAAATAAATAACCAACCAAGTAGAGTTGATCTCAGGAATGCAAGAATGGTTTAGCAATAGAAAATGAATTTATGTAATCTGTCATATTCATAGATTAAATGACAAAATGATTGAAATTATAGAGATGGCAATTATATATTTAATGCAAAATCAAATCAAAATCCCATCAGAATTTTTTGTAGAATTTGACAATCACATGAGTGAATAAAAGGGCAAGAATAAGGCAATTTTGAAGAATTTTTATTTAAACAGTACGCACAGACCATGAAGGTGAAAAACTGGACTGTTACGAAAAACACCATAAACAAAGTTAAGATATGTTAGAGCGTAGGAGAAAGTATCTGCCTTGTATATAAGCATTAAAAGGTTGGTATCCAGGATTTCTAAAGCTGCCAGGTGTGATGGCTCATGCCTGTAATGCCAGCACTTTAGGAGGCCAGGGTGGGGGAGGATTGCTTAAGGCCATGAGCCTGGGCAACACAATGAGACCCTGTCTCCATGAAAAAAACAAACAGCAACAATATTCCCCCCACGCCCCTCCCCCAAACACACAAATTAGCCGAGCATGATGATACGGGCATGTAGCCCCAGCCACTCAGGAGGCAGAGGTGGGGGGATCGATTGAGCCAAGGTGGTCGAGGTCGCAGTGAGCCATGAGCACACCACCATGCTCCAGCCTGGGCGACAAAGCAAGACCCTGTCTCAAAATAATAATAATAATAATAATAATAATAATAATAATAATAATAATAATAATAATAATAATGTGTGTGTGTATATATATATAATTATATATATATTTCTAAAACTCAGTTTGAAAAAAGAAAGAGTGATATGACAGTTGAAGTTAAGTTAGGAAAACTTACCACTCTGGATATTTCAAACAATTTAATATAGAAGATTGGTTACAAAGATACTAGAAAAGCTGGAAGAGCAAAAGGAACAAGGGAGAGAACAGAGTAGCAAAAATAAAATAAGAAATTGTGATGCTGCTTTTGCCAGAGACAAGCTGCTGCCATCACTAGGCTGGAACCTACAGGCTGCACCTGTCCCTAATTAGGGTATTGGATACTATTCACAGTTCCTACAACTGCTAGCCTGTTCTAATCAGTAATTTCTCTCTTCCTCGTGTCTTCTCGCCCTCCAGTGCCTCCTATTGACATAATCTAACAGGAACCCAGATGGCAAAGATGTCTGGGAAATGTCATTTGCATTCTCAGCCCCAGCAGTGCAGAAAGATAGGAGTGGGGCTGAGAAACAACAGAAAAATAAAGACCATAGGTGGCAGAGGAAATGCATATACACTTCACAGATGGCCCATAAACATATAATACAAAGAGGTGCATATATTTACTGATAAAAAAATGACAAATTTAAACATCAGAGATATTTCAGACTCCAAAAATTAAACTTGAGGTTTTGGAGGACAGGAAATTGGAACTCTTTCTACCTGTGGAACAGAATTGATGGATGTACTTGGGAGAGCAATTTGGCACCATGTAAAGTTACAGTTGCCTTTTCATTTTCAGATAGCTGTCCTATAGGACTCTTGTACATGAGCTTAAGTATATATAGTGTGTGTATGGAGGTGTAAAGCATAACTGTTAATATTTAAAAGTGGAAAACCATCATTCAGTAGAGGAATGAATAAACTGGTTTCTTTGAATAATTGAATAGTATGTAATAGCTAAAATGAATGAATATTAATAATTTTTAAAAACCATGGAGTGAGAAAATCCAGTTTTCAAAGAATATGCACAGTATATCATGTATGCAAATTGAAAAGCAGAACAATACTGTATTGTTTATGATGAATATATAACTTTGGAGTAAAAAAAAATCTTAAAATATGTTTGGCAGGAAAACCATGCTGGGAAAAAAAAAAAGACCTAGTGTGATGGCTCATGCCTATAATCTCAACACTTGGAGAGTCTGAGGTGGAAGGATCGGTTGAGGCCAGGAGTTCAAGACCAGCCTGGGCAAATAGGGAGAATCCGTCTCTATCTAATAATTATTTTTAAAAAGATACTAATTATCTTCAGTGAGAGAAGAGGGGAAGGGAGGAAAGTTGATTGAAAGAGGTTGGGAGGTCAACTGCACACATAGAAAAGTAGCCCATCTGAAGCAACTGTTGCCAAATTGTTACAGCTTTAATCTGGGTGACAAGACTGTGAATAGTGTTTTTTTTTTTTTTTTTTTTTTTTTTTATTTTATGTTGGAATTACTTCTTCTTTTTTTTTTTTTTTTTGTATTTTATGTTGGAATTACTTCCTAATTTAAATAAATAGCAAACAAGAAAGAATTAAGAATCAGCCCCTCTGGGAAGCTTTTATTTACTTTACCAAGACTGGGTTAGGTATTCCATTTTCTGTGTATTCAGAATGCCCTTTGCTTGTTTCTTTATGAAAGTATACCCACACTTGCTTGTTTGGTCTCTTCCACTTGTCTGTGAATTCCTCAGCACCAGATATTCAGTATTCATCATAGCTGTTGGCAGACAGGTGCTAAGTAAACGTTGTTTGATTTAAAACAACTACTACCACTGATACTGTAAAAGCTAAATATATGGAAGTATCTGAGGCTTTATAATGATACATTTTTAAAAACTGATCATCCATGTATTGTAGCATGTGTATTAGAAAGAGTAGGCACCTGAATTCCATTCTGAGCTTTTTTCTTGGGCATCTTTCAGTGAGACATACGTGTTCTCTCAGCATCAATGGCTTTACATTTTTGAACATTTAAAATTACTGATTCATACAAGAGTGTGCATATTTCATTTGTAAATTGTGAAGCCTAAAAATAAGACTCCCACGAATCCACCACTGATTGAGGAACTAGAATAATTCTCAGGTATTTAAAGTTGCCCAATCCTATGATTGTCTCCCCCTATAAATAACTAGTATCTTTAATCTGGTGTTTGATTTAATGGTATTATATTGTGTACAGTTTTCCGATAGCATTATAATTCACTTATTCATTTTTATTGTATGTAGCTGGAGTTAATTTGTTTGCGCAGTATTACAGTTCATTGTGTGAATATTGCACATGAACTTCAGAAGGAATATCAGACTGATTTCCCAAACTTGTCATAGTAGTTTACACTTCCACCTGATTGTGCCCATTGCTCTTGCATTTTATATCAGCCTAGTATAATTTTGAAATATATAATGAAACTTTTCTAAAATATTTCCATTTCTAGTCATTGAAACTATTGACGTATATTTATTTTACAGCATGATGTATAAAGAAAGCCATAGTTAAAAGCAGAACGCTACTCCACACACACAAAAAAAAGTATAACAATTTTGGTAATTAAATGTGACAGTGGACTTGTGTGACTAGGCTTTTCTTTTGAGTTATTGACATGAAATAAAATTTATTTTGCATTCATAGATTTTAAAATAATGTATGCAAAATGAATTCAGAATACTGTATTTGTCTAATGATAACGTATTTTCAAGAGAAACTATCATAGTAAGTCCTTATGAAATAGGCCATTTTGAGTTGTTGTTTTGCATATTTCCATCATATTCCATTCCAGAAACTTCTGTATTACTTGCCTTGAGCCTTTGTAGTAGCCCGTCTACATACTTTTTGTCTGTGCTTGATGCAAGCCATTATAACAGGATGTGTTTCTGTACTTTCATGGTCTAAATATGTGGCTCTGACAGTAATTTGCATTGGTGGTTAAACTCCTTTTTCATACCTCCTGTTATACAGAAGGTTTTTTAACTTTTAATGGCTGGAATCATGGAAAAGTGCCAGTAATCTTTGAATCAGACTCAAAGATACCATGACAATCTGATCTAATACTATTTTATTGTGTTTCACTTCCATGTAAGGAACAGTATTAGTCTCCTAATTTATTATATCCATTGCACATGGCCCAACAGAAATAGGTGAAATAAGATTTTTCATTCTATAATATGAAGTCTAAGTGTATCCATCCACTAGATGTCAGCATTAGGCAAGATGCAGTGGAATGGATATGGAATAATAGCCAGAAACTCAGTAAGAGATTTAGTCTAACAAGTAAACTGACTTGCATAAAGTCACACATTTTATGATAGTCAGGAGTAGAAATCAAGCCTCCCAACTTTTATTCCATTGTTATATCACATTTCTTTAAGTCAAGTGACTTAACTACATGTAATTTAGTAGCCAAAATTAAAATATATGGATCTTAACATTTGCTAGGGCTTCATGGGGAGATTTAGTACTACTATGTTGATATTAACACTGGCACCCAGGAATACCTGAATCCTGTTGTACTAATCTCTCTGTCTTTTCCTTTACATCTCACAAAAGATGGAGAATCAAAGGATCACTTTATTAATAGCTAAACTAGTACTTGATAGCAGTGAGTTAGTGTTAGTAAGGTTAAGGATTAAGCTGTTCTGTAGAACTTCCCTGATATCAAATTCCAACCAGGAAAGCAGAAATTATTTTAAAATGAGGAATTTTAATATATGTATTTAGTTCACAAGTGTTGGAAACCTGAGCCAAAAGAGACTGCTGAGGTAACTTATATATTAATAGAAACCACAAGAAACAGCAATTACTTTTCTCAGGGAACAAAAGAGAAGAGATGGATTTGGGAGAATTTAGGAGCTTGAAGGAAGAACCCCACAGGCCTGGAGTCTCAGACCTTTGAAGGGGGCCGAACAATGCACTGCTGCTGGGAGTTCCACGAGAAGCTAGAGCTTGGAGCCCTAGCTCTCTTACCGCTGGAAGAAACTATGACGGGACTTCAAAGGTCCCTTTTGTTTTTCTTCTTCCCACCTTTTCATTTCCTTTTGGTGACATTTGCTTGCTTCCTGTCTCCTCTCCTCTCCTCCCTTCTCCTCTTCTCTCTTCCCTTCTCTTCTCCTCTTCATTTTTTTCTTTTTTAATTTTATCTTTTTTGGGACAGTCTCACTCTGTTGCAGAGTGTAGAGTGCAGTGGTGCAATCTTGACTCACTGCAACCTCCGCCTCCCGCGTTCAAAAGATTCTCATGCCACAGCCTCCCGGGTAGCTGGGACTACAGGTATGTGCCACCATGCCTGGATAATTTTTGTATTTTTAGTAGAGACGGAGTTTTGCCACATTGGCCAGGCTGGTCTCAAACTCCTGACCTCAATCTCCTCACCTTGGCCTCCCAGAGTGTTGGGATTACAGGCATGAGCCACCGTGCCTGGCCTGCTTTCAAGTGATGGTACAGTTTCTTAGAATCAGTTCAGTAAGCAGACGTTGGGCAATATTTGATGAGGGTGGTGCCTTGAATATTTTCAGAAGGGTTACTGAGATTATTGATATGATTTATGTCTAAAAAACAGTGTACATACCTTAATTTATAAATTATTGATAAAAACGCTGACAATTATCTGAGCCTTCATTCAGCAAGTCTTAACCTTATTGCTGGTGGAGGGTCTTGCCTGGATGTTAATGGCTGCAGACTGATCAAGGTAGTAGTTGCTGAAGGTTGGGTGGCTGTGCAATTTCTTAAAATAAGACAACAATGAAGTTTGCCACATCAGTTGACTCTTCCAGGAAAGATTTCTCTGTAGCATGTGATACTGTTGGGTAACATTTCAACCACAGTACAACTTTCAAAATTGGAGGCAGTACTTTCAGACCTTGCCAGTGCTTATCAGCTGTGTTGATGTAATACTCATTTTAACAGTCTAAACAACATCTTCAGAGTAGATTTCATCTCAAGAAACCATTTTCGGCTGGGCATAATGGCTCGCGCCTGTAATCCTTGCACTTTGGGAGGCCAAGGTGGGTGGATTGCCTGAGCTCAGGAGTTTGAGACCAGCCTGGGCAACATGGTGAAACCCCATCTCTACAAAAATACAAAAAATCAGCTAGCTGTGGTGGCTTGCACCTGTAGTCTCAGCTACTCAGTAGTAGGTTTAGGCACGAGGATTGCTTGACCCCGGGAGCTCAGGTTGCAGTGAGCCAAGATTGTGCCACTGCACTCCAGCCTGGGTTGACAAAGTGAAATTCTGTCTCAAAAAAAAAAAAAAAAAAAAAAAAAAGGAAAGAAACCATTTTCTTTGCTTATCCATAAGAAGCAACTCCTCATCCACTCAAATTTTTATCATAAGATTGCAGCAATTCAGTCACATCTTAAAGGCCCTTCTAAGATGAACTTCTACTCTAGTTTCTTGGTATTTCCACCACATCTGCCATTCCTTTCTCCACTGAAGTCTTGAACCCCCGTCACAGTCATCCGTGAGAGTTAGAATCAACTTCTTTCACACTCCTGTTGATATTTGACCCCTTTCCATGAATCACAAAGGTTCTTAATGGTATGTAGAATGGTGAATCCTTTCCAGAAGACTTTCAGTTTCCTTTGTCAGATCCATCAGAAGAATCCATATCTATGACAGGTTTAGCTTTAAGAAATGTATTTCTTAAATAATAAGACTTAAGAGTCAGAATTACTCTGTGATCCATCAGCTGCAGAGTGCATATTGTGTTAGCAGCATGAAGACAACATTAATCTCCTTACACATCTCCGTTAGAGTTCTTGGGTGAGTAGGTGCATTGTCAGTGAGCAGTAATTTATTGAAATGAGTATTTTTTTTCTGAGGAGTAGGTCTCACTAGTGGGCTTAGAATATTGAGTACACCACGCTGTAAACAGATGTGCTATCATCTAGGCTTTGTTGTTCCATTTAGAGAGCGCAGGCAGAGTGGATGTAGTATAATTCTTAAGGGTCGTAGGATTTTGTTTTTATTTTTATTTTGAGACGGAGTCTCGCTCTGTTGCCCGTGGAGTGCAGTGGTGCGATCTTGGTTCACTGCAACCTCTGCCTCCCAGTTGAAGCAGTTCTCCTACCTCAGCCTCCCGAGTAGCTGGGATGACAGGTGCCTGCCACCCTGCCCAGCTAATTTTTGTATTTTTAGTAGAGATGGGGTTTCACCATGTTGGCCAGGCTGGTCTCAAACTCCTGACCTCAGGTGATCTGCCCACTTCGGCCTACCAAAGTGCTGGGATTACAGGCATGAGCCACTGTGTGCGGCCTCTCTATTTTTAATCATGTATTTTTTCAGCTAATACTTATGAATACCAACTACATCCCAGGCATTGTTCTAAGTGCTCAGGATAGAGAGTGTACAAAACAAAACACCTGCCTAGTCAGAGGAAGACAAAGTAAATAGATAAGAGTAATAGGAATGTGTGTTAGATGGTACACACCATCAATTTGGGAAGGGGATAGACAGGAGGATGGAAGGCACATTTATAGATGGATAGGTAGCTCAAGGATTCTCTCTGAAAAGAGGTGAGGCCTTACTGAGCAGCAGAAACTGCAAACAGGCTTTTGTGGTTAGATGTGCATGTGTGCAGTGGAGAGTGAAGGGAGATAAGGCCAGAGTGTGTCAGGGGCAGATTATGTAAGATTTTGTAGGACCCCTGTATTAGTTTGTTCTCACATTGCTATAAAGAACTACCTGAGACCGGGTAATTTCTAAAGAAAAAAGGTTTAATTGGCTCATGGTTCTGCAAGCTGTATAGAAAGCATGGCTGGGGAGGTCTCAGGAAACTTTGAATGGCGGAAGGCAAAGAGGAAGGCAGCACGTCTTACATGGCCAGAGCAGGAGGAAGAGAGATGGGGAGGTGCCCCACCCTTTAAAAGAACCAGACCTCATTAGAACTCACTATCACAACAGCAGCAAGGGGGAAGTCCACTCCCATGATCCAGTCTTCTCCCAGCAGGCTTCTTCTCCAGCACTAGAGATTATAACTCGACATGAGATTTGGGCAGGGACACAAATTCAAATCATATCATTCTGTTCCTGGCTCCTCCCAAATCTCATGACCTTCTCACATTACAAAATATTCTCAGTAGTCCCCCAACTCTTTTTTTTTTTTTTTTTTTTTTTAAGTAGAGACGGGGTTTCACTGTGTTAGCCAGGATGGTCTCGATCTCCTGACCTCGTGATCCGCCTGTCTCAGCCTCCCAAAGTGCTGGGATTACAGGCTTGAGCCACCGCGCCCAGCTTTTTTTTTTTTTTTGAGATGGAGTCCGCTCTGTCGCCCAGGCTGGAGTGCAGTGGCCGGATCTCAGCTCACTGCAAGCTCCGCCTCCTGGGTTCACGCCATTCTCCTGCCTCAGCCTCCCGAGTAGCTGGGACTACAGGCGCCCACCACCTCGCCCGGCTAGTTTTTGTTTTTTGTATTTTTAGTAGAGATGGGGTTTCACCGGGTTAGCCAGGATGGTCTCGATCTCCTGACCTCGTGATCCGCCCGTCTCGGCCTCCCAAAGTGCTGGGATTACAGGCTTGAGCCACCGCGCCCGGCCAGTCCCCCAACTCTTAACTCATTTCAGCATTAACTCAGAAGTCCACAGTCCAAAGTCTCACCTGAGGTGAGACAAGGCCCTTCCACCTATGAGTCTTTAAAATCAAAATGAAGTTAGTTACTTCCAAGATACAATGAGGGTAGAGGCATTGTTTAAATACTCCCCTTCCAAAAGGGAGGAATAGGCCAAAACAAAGGGGCTTTAAGCCTCATGCACATCTGAAACCTAGCAGGGCAGTTGTTCAATCTTAAAGCTCCAGAATAATCTCCTTTGACTCCATGTGTCACATCCAGGCCACACTGATATAAGGGGTGGGCTCCTAAGGCCTTGTACAGCTCTGCCCCTCTTGCTCTGCAGGGCTCACCTCCCATGGCTGCTCTCAAGGGCCGGCATCATGTCTGTGGCTTTTCCAGGTCTGGAAGACCATTCCGGGGTCTGGAGCATGAGTGGCCCCCTTCTCGCAACTACAGTAGGCAGTGCTTTGGTAAGGACTCCAACCCTACATTTCCCCAGTGCACTGCCCTAGAAGAGGTTCTCCGTGAGGGCTCTGCTCCTGCAGTGTACTTCTGCCTGAACATCCAGGCATGTCCATACATCCTCTGAAATCTAGGCAGAGACCCCCAAGCCTCAACACTTCTTGCTGTCTGTGCACCTGCAGGCCTAACACCCATGGAAGCCGCCAGCAAGGCTTATGGCTTGTAGCTGCCTGAACAGCAGCTTGAGACATAATGTAGGACCCTTTTAGCCATGGCTGGAACTGGAGTGGCTGGGATGTAGGGAGCAGTGTCCCCAGGGCAGCCAGGTCCTGGGCTTGGCCTGTGAAACCATTCTCCCCGCCTAGACCTCTGAGTCTGTGATGGGAGGGGCTGCAGCAAAGGTCTGAGATGGCTTCGAGGCATTTTTCCCCATTGTCTTTGATTTGTCACTGAATTTGGGTGGAGACACAAATTTGAATCATAGCGACCTGGTAAGGGATTTGGATTTTATTCTGAGTGTGTTAGTGAGTCATTGCATGGCTTTGAGCAGAGAAAGGATGATTTATATGTTTAAAAGAGTGCTTTGCCTCTTATATGTGGAAGAGATTATAGGAGGAGGCTGGGGTGGAAACAGGGAGACCAGCAACCCTGGCAAGAAGTGAGGGGTGGCAAGAAGTAGGGAGATGTGGCAGTTGGGGAGCTGAGACTTGCTGCCCTTTAAGCTAATGGTAAAAGTGTGTTGAGGAGGATGAGGGGAGTGTCAGGGCCGATGCTCCTGACAGGCGAGGTAAGGTGTGAGGGCGGAGTATTGACATTGGAATTAGCAACATGGAAGTTACCTGATGGCCTTCCCATCCCACCAAAACCTGATGCAGTTTTGGTGGTGTGGGATGGGGATAAAAGCCACATTGCAGTGGGTTTAACAGAGAATGAAAGGAGAGAAATAAAAGAAGCTGAGTATTAGACTATTCCTTTTGAGGAATTTTGCTGCAAAGGGAAGCAAGGGAATAGGGTGGGAGCTCGTGAGGGAAATAGAATCAAGGTACATTTCTGTTTGTTTTAAGATGGAAGAAATAAATGTATGTATGCCAAACAGAAGGGTACTGAAAAGAAAAACAAGTAGGAAGGAAACTCAAGACAATATATTGTTCAGAATGTCAAATTTTGAAGAAAGTGTTTTCAGGAAGGCGTGGGTGATTAACTGGGTCAAGAGCTGCTAGTTCAGTAAGTTGAAGTGTGAGAATTGTCCTTTAGATTTAGCCAAATGCAAGTTTTGGCAACCTTGACAGGGACAGCTTTATTGTAGTGGGCATAAAAAGCCAAACTGGAATGAGTTGAAAGAATAGAAATTTGAAAAGTGGAAAGAAACAGCTACCAACAGTTCATTTCACAAGTCTTTCTATAAAGAGGACAAGAACGATGATGTTGTAGTAGAGGGAACATGAAGTCCTTGAGGAGACAAAGGCAAGTGGGAGTAGTGCCCCAGAGGAAAGGTTGTCCTTCAGGAAACAGGTACAGAGGATGGGCGTGTGGTTACTAAAGAAAGGGTGGTAGAAAAGGTAGATGCTTCTGTGTTTTGTGTGTGAAAAATACAGTGAGGTCATTTCCTGCAAGTGAGAATGGAGGATGGGTTGTTGGGGTTTTGTGGTTTTCTTCTTCTTCTTCTTCTTCTTCTTTTTTTTTTTGAAGAGATCATGAGGAAAGTAAGAATTTTTTAAATGTGTGGAATAATCACCTGGGAAAGTGGGAGAGGAGATTGAGTGAGGTAGCAAACTGAGGGTGCACTTCAGGTTGGTGGTAATATGTTAAAAGCAGCAGCTTTCAACAACAGGCAGTTTTGCCTCCCAGGGGACATTTGACAATGTCTGGAGGCGTTATTGGTTGTCACAGCTGAGAGCAGGGGTGATAAGAGGTATCTAGTGGGCAGAGGCCCAGAATATTGCTGAACAAACCTACAAGGCACTAGACAGTCCCTCAAAGAATAGTACAGTTCAAATGTTAGTATTGCTGAGTTTAAGAAACCCTGATTTAAAGTGAAGCTGGTCAGTGTGTTTGTTACTTTTCTTTCCTCCCCCTCCTTCTCACTGGCCACTCACAAATCTTTAATACGTTTATAAGCTGGATGTGAGGAAAACTGACACTAAACAATGAAGAGAAAATCAGATTGTGATAAATATGCTTAAGAAATAAATTGGGTGAAGCAGTAGGTAAAAGATTATCACTGGTAGAAGCTGCAGCTGGTGCAACTCCTTTGAAGAGTTTGGCAGAGAAAAGCCTCTTCAAAGAGAAACCTTTTGAGATGAGCCCTGAAGGATAGAAAGAAGCCAGTCATGGGAAAATCTTTGGGACTAGCATTCTAGGAAGAGGAGACAAAATTAAAAAGTACCTTGAGGAGGAAAAAGTAAGTGAAGTAATAACATCTCTTAGGAAGTTTCTAGAAAGATAGAGGAAATATTATAGTAATGGTAGGGTATAGTTGTTTCTATTGGCTATTCTTCTGTAAGGAAACTTCTTTTCAAATGTTTTATGGGAAAATGGTCTAATGTATTTAAGTGCCTTTTGTTAGCTTAAAAATGCATTCCACAGACTTCCGGCCAGGAAGGGCGTGTTCCTTTCCAGATAAGTTGTCAACGTGGAAACAAATGTCTAATGTAAGGGCTCATAGTAAAAAAAAATGCCACCAGAAATAGGACAACTCTTGAGGTAAACCGTGTCTGGTTTCTGTGTATTAAATTTGTGTTAAATTTATTTTTAGCTTATTTAATAAATATAATATTTAGTTTAAATCCAAAGATTACAATAGAAAATAATTTGAAAGAGGATTCTTTAGCTTTTCCCTTCTAAATTCAGATAGTAAGACTTAGTTTATTATTCTAAATGATAATATTTGTTATCTCTAAAATATATTAATAGTGTTTTGGGTTAGTTTTTATATAGTCTGCTTTAAAATCTTAAATCCGCCTGGGCATGGTGGCTCACATCTGTAATCCCAGCACTTTGGGAGGCCGAGGCGGGTGGATCACCTGAGGTTGGGAGTTCAAGACCAACCTGACCAACACGGAGAAACCCTGTCTCTACTAAAAATACAAAATTAGCCGGGTGTGGTGGTGCATGCCTGTAATCCCAGTTACTCGAGAGGCTGAGGCAGGAAAATCGCTTGAACCTGGGAGGCGGAGATTGCAGTGAGCAAAGATCGTACCATTGCACTCCAGTCTGGGCAACAAGAGTGAAACCCCGTCTCAAAAAAGTCTTAAATCCTTTGGTATCTTTCATATCAAATGTATTTATTCATCCAAAACTTAGAAATCTTACTAGTCTCCTTTAGATGGCAGAAATCCAACTCAACAGCTAAAAGGGATATTGGTTTTAAAAAACTAGGGTATCTTAAAACCAGAGGAAAATCAAGCAACTGGACTGAAAGAAGTGACAGCTGGAACTCGGGAATGAATGGAAATTAATGACTCCAGGACACTTTCTGAGACCTTGCACTGTAATATTGGTTCATTCTCTTGTGACAGACTGCCATCCTCTGTGGCAGGAAGTATGACTGCCACATCCGCCCACGCCTCACATTCCATAAGTTCTGCTGCTGGGAATAGAGCCCATAGTTAGGTTGCTCTGACAGCTGCAACAGTAATAGTAAATAAACTGCCAGGTATGGAGCTAAATGTGGTGCTTATATTAACCCATTTAATGATTTTAGGAACCATCTGAGGTGAATATTATTAATATGCAGCTTTTAAACGTGAGAAAACTGAGGAATGGAGAAGTTAAAAAACACTTGACTAAAGTCACAAAGCTTAGAAGTGGCAGAGCTGGGTTTCAGACCCAGGCAATCTGGTCCCACCTAAGCTGATGATTAACTACTGTCATATTAGTAGAAAACAGTCACAGTGAGAGGACAGCAGGGTTTGTTTGTTTGTTTGTTTGATTTTTGGCCAGGTTAAAATATAGCAAGATAGGGTTATGGTTTTAATTTTTTGTTTATTCTTATAAAGGATAGGAGAACCGATAATGTTATAATGGGACTGTTTTTAGAGCTTTGAAAATTGCATGAGTTTTTGTTCAAAGAGACATTGTGATATGTGCTGCCTATGTAGCATCCGTACTGTGTGCTATGTGGTAGAGCGAAGTTTTGCACTGGACAACAGTTGTTGTAGTGATTCTCAGTCGGGTGATTTTGCCCCTAGGAGACATTTGGCAGTATCTAGAGACACTTTTGATTGTCACAACTTGTATAGGGGGTAGCTACTGGTATCTAGTGGATTGAAATGCAAGATGCTGCTGTATTTCCTGCAGTGTGAGACAGACTCCAATAATAAAAGAACTCCTCAGCCCAAAATGTTAATAGTGCTGAGACTGAGAAACACTGTGTTAGATAAACTGAGCCATTTTTTTTTTTTTTCTTTTTTTTTTTGAGAGGGAGTCTAGCTCTGTTGCCTAGGCGGGAGTGTGCAGTGGTGTGATCTTGGCTCCATGCAACCGCCACCTCCTTTAGTAGAGACGGGGTTTCACTGTGTTGGCCAGGCTGGTCTCAAACTCCTGACCTCATGATCTGCCCGCCTTGGTCTCCCAAAGTACTGAGATTACAAGCATGAGCCACCGTGCCCAGCCAGCTGAGCCATTTTCAAACTAAGTGTCTGTGTATGGGATAAATAGGCAAGAAATTCTCAATCCTTATGAGAGTAAACAGGTCAGGATGAAGTCTGATGTAGTGGGCATACTCCCAAGTATGAGGAGGGGAGGATCACATTAGCCTTGGGTGCCTGGAAAGAAGAACCATATACAGAGGAAGAAGTTTACAGAAGGAGCTGTAGGAAAATGGAGCAGACATACCTGGCTAGTTGCAAAATTTTTCCCAAGATTGGACTGTGTGCATACAGGTAAAAAGGTAAGGAAGCCTAATCTCCCTCTTCTCCATGCATACCTGATGATGGTTTCCTGTTAATAGAACTAATTTTAGGACAACATTTCAGCAATATTCTTGACAAATATGGGCCTTGTTCTGATTTATAACATTGGAATGTGTTGATAAGGACTCAGGTTTATTTTTAAAGAAACAGAGCCATTATTACTTTTAAAAGGTTATTTTGTGATATCTAGGTTTCAATTACAGCAACAGCCAATATTTATTAAATGTTTTTTGTGTGCCAGACACTAAGCTGAGTCAGTGCTTAATCTCATTTAACACTCATAATAGCAATTTAAGATAGTTACTAAAATTACCTGTGTTTTACCAATCAAGAAATGAGTGCCCAGAAGGATTAACTACCATCCTTAAGGTCAAACAGCTAGAGAGCTAGAGTCCAATTTCTGGTTTGATTCCATAGATTAAACTCCTAAAACCAAATGGTGTGCTGCCTTTTTCCTACTAAAAGTAATTATAGTCCTTTCTCATGATATATTTTTCATCTGTAGTTGCAGTATTGATATCACTAGGTAATTTTTTGTGTATTTGGTCTCAGTTCTCGTTAGTGAGAAAATTTATATATGTTTGAAAACAGTCATTCCATATATGTTGGAAAGCTTTTAAAAATTAAAGCTGTGAAATATGCTACTTCCAAATGGTTTCTTCCAACATCTATTGAATAACTTTAGTAACCAATTTGAGGTTATTATTTGGGTGTGATGATTTAGGAAAAATGTTTATCCTTTCCTTTAATATAAAAGCTTGGTATTAGTAAATGTGTTATAATGTATAAGGTAATTAAGATGAAATATTAAATATTTCCCTCTTAGCTTAATGTCACCTAATCCGTTTGTGTAAAGTATTGTACAAAATCAGACCGTTGAAATTCTGTGTGATAGAAAAATTAATATAAAAAGAAGATAGATCTCCACCTCCCCCATTGGGGGAATATTGTTTCAAAAGGGAAGAACCATTCAGTACTTACCATATGTGAATAAATTAGATTGCTTTTTAACATTTTATAAGAAATTTTTGTTTCCGTACATCAGACTTTGACCTCTAAAGCAAGTAACTGTTACACACTCGTATTTATTTCCTCATGGGAAGCTTACAGTTAGAAACATATGCTGATGTTGGAGAGTAGGTGGAAGAGGGGGATGCCACAGGTGACAGGAAGTATAACTTTTTTCAAGCTTCTTATAATGAGAGTGAGTGGCAAGCTGTCTTTTTTTCTTAATAAAAATATTGTTGTATGTTTTGCTTTATTTACATTTGCCAGCAACGGGATCTTTGGAGAAAAACACATAGCAATTGGAGGAAAAGTACAGCAGTTGGAGGGAGGAGGATGTGGGTAGCCGTGATACCATAGTTTGCCTCCCCTTTTGTTACTCTACCTTCCAGGTTTGAACCTGGTTTCCTGGATGTTTCTGACCCCATTTCCCACTTTCATCCTCACTATATTATGGAGATCTTGGGCAACATTTATGCCAATGCCGTATTTTCACTTTTTTTCCTCTGCAAACCTACTAAGTTGTGATAATTGCTGCCTCCCTGTTGTGCTTGTTTGCTGTGTTAACTTTTAAGTTCCATACATGGTATAGTTGTATATAGTTGATTATTCGGTCAAAGAGTTAAATAATAAAAGTTTGATTAATCTTAGGAGATAGAAGATATCAAAAATATTTTATGTGTGGTAAAGTTTTTTTAGATGGGTCATTAATTGATAACTTTCTTTAGGCTTTAATGGTTAAATGTGGTTTGAATACTTTCATCTTTGTATTCCCAATAGGATTTGACTCTGCAAGAAGGAAAATATCCCTATTGTTTAAAAAAATGGTTTCTGTATTTACTTATTTGAGAAATCTAGTTTTGCTCTTAATTTAAATCGAGAAATATATGCCTCAAAAATTTTAAAGGAGTAACACTAACATAGATAGTAATGAAATGTAAATATTGCAAGTTATATGTCAAAATCTAATCTTTTTTCCCATCTTGCTTTATGTAACTTTTTTGATATGTGGAAAAGAGGGACAGGAGCTATAAACTCAGAGCCAAATGTGCTTTTGTTGTTCCAAATTCTCAGTGCCAAAAGCATATAAACCTGCACCTGTTGATAATTATGAGCAAGCCAGCCTTTGCCAAATCCCAGGCCTCTGCTTAAAATTTTTTACTGGAACTAAATGATGTTGCCATTTTTATTTTTAGGTTTGCTGGCATGGGTAATCTCATTAAGGTGCTAACCAGGGACATAGACCACAATGCAGCACATTTTTTCTTGGACTTTGAAAGTAAGTCTCTTTAGCCCTTCACAGCTGGTGCATAATGCTAAAGGTGAAAGATGAATTATACTCACCACAGTGAAGGCCAGCCAGAATATCTGTTAAATAAACATGGGAATCAAACAAAGGTTGCATGATTTTTTCTTAATCGTAGGCAAACATCACCATCATATGTATAATTTAGTTTTTCATTTGCTAAAATCATGTTGAGTCTGTAGCCAGTGCTGTCCTTTCATTAGTCCATGAAGCAAGTAGCCTTATGATGAACATTCTAATAGTATGCTTTAGTGACTATGTCAAACAATGTTCGCTTATAATCCTATAATAATTTTATTTTAAAAATCAGAATTGTGCTGCATATCTTGAATCAGTACTCTCCGTAACCTCCACAGATTATTAACAATCCAAATTTGGTTAGAAATATATGCTTTATTTAATTGCATACAGGAAGAAAGTTTTATACTGTTGAGATGCAAAGGTGAGCCGTGGCCAAATGTATTAATATTTGGCTTTGAAATAAATTGTTGTTTCAGTGCTATACTAACAATACTACATGTAAATAATTCTTCATCAGAAATTTCTTTTTCAGAATATTAGCACTATTGGAATACTTAAAGAATTTTTCATTATAAGGCCATTAATGAAACTTGTCTTGGGAGAATTTTGAGAAGAATTAGAGCCTCAGTTGTGCCATTGTGTGCAGGAAAACCACATTTCACCTCTAGGTCCTACATATCAACACCTTGAGAAACCGATTTGCTGTCTGCCAGAGCACAGTCTGGGTAACCTGAAGAATGAATTCATGGCCTAATGAACATTTTCCCTGTTACTATTTTTCTTTAATTAAACTTCAGATGTTCTTTTTTATAAAGGGATATTTTCTCTTTTCTCATTCTTGTCTTGACAGGTACCTTAACATGGGGAATCTTCTTAAAGTTTTGACATGCACAGACCTTGAGCAGGGGCCAAATTTTTTCCTTGATTTTGAAAGTGAGAAGATGATTTTATATCTATTTCTCTTTGCCTGCAGTAGACTGCGTTTGTCTTGCACTAAATGAATGTTTCCACTTTGCCATCTTTTTAACTGCTTTGCATGACTGAGCTATGAATTGTTTGAGTAAATTTCTGGTGCCTTCTAGAACTGGAAGTCCTGTTTTATAGATTAAATTGTGATGATATAATATCTTTGAGTTTTTATAAGAGATTTTATATCTCTTAGTTAGAGATTATTTTGTAATTTGAGATCTATTCTCTAATGAAAACATTTTTATGAAAAATGTTGGAAAGGAGAAGTACTACCTCAAGATTTATTAATAGAAGCAATATTTGGGGAAAACTTATATTGCAGTCAAGAAAAATCGACCAGGTTTCGTTATTCTAGGGTACATATTTAAGTATTTCAAATATCAATCTGTTCATGAAGGCCATTCAGAGCTCAGTAATTTGGGCATAATATTAAAAGGTAAGTGTGAACCTAAATTATTTAATCTTTGCAGATAATTTGAAAAGTTAAAAAAATGGAATGTATTTATTTCAGGAATTTATTTTTTCTGACTCTAAATAAAAGGAAAAATAATGGGTTCACAGACCTTTAAGTAATTTGCCTTCTGTTTGTTTTATGTTGCATGACCTATTGTAATATGGTCTAAGAGTGGCAGGTAAGTGTCATTGACCTCGGTGCATGTTGCAAAGCTTTTGCTTTTTTTGGCTGTTGATACCGCTTTAGCTTGTCTGGTTGTCAAATTGAGAAGAATTATTAAATTGGTGTTTTAGTGTGAATGATGCTATTTTAACTGATCAATAGAAAATTGTTAGGAAAGGGTGAAGAGGTATTCCTTAGGTTTTAAATCATGTGATCCCTTATATTTTTATTTGAGGTTAAAGTGTTTGAACGTATTTTTATATACTTAAAATTTAAGACATTTTCTGATTTTAAAAACAAAACAAATAAATCATTTAAAATAAACCCCCAGAAAATCACTGCCTTTTCCTCCAACTTCAATTTAGTTTTTATGATTTAATGTAGTAATTCGTTCTATCTTATGAATCATTTTAAACCATGGCAGTTCATATGAACACATCAATTTATAGCTATCTTCATTTTGTAGAATAATTTGTGGTCTCTGGTTATTTTCTACTTTTATTCCATTTGTATAAAGAATCTGTTACAGTTTGGGTACTGTGTACAGGCTAGTAAAGAGTAGTAATATCAGTATCAGGTCCATATGAAATTGGGTTTCAGGGGAAATCGGGTTTTTAGGGGAAATAATATTAAATATTAGATGAATATTAGTTTTCTTGACCCTTCTCAACAATTTACCAGTGCTATGTTAAGTGCATGTTTAGCATGACTTTTAATCAGCTTGAGGATGTTGAGCAGACTGCTGACTTGAAGATACTCTTTCAGATGAGGCAACTTACATTAGAGCTGTATTTTAGTTTATTTGCATCTGTTTCAAACTTGGTCTTGTGTCTTTTTCTGCCGTTCTGTCTCCCTTTTCCTCTTTGTCTCAAATTCCTTACATTTACAGAATCTTGACTTTGATACAGTCAAGATCTTGTTCAAGACTTGGCACTTGATCTTTTTGTAAACCTAGCATTATATTATGGTCAAGTGGGAAGCATGAATTTAAATGTAGTATTTAAAAGATTACTTGGTCTTGGCTTTCCAATCTGTGGGAGTGTTTGGATCATTTTATACACACATACACACACATACATTTTTTTTTTTTTTTTGATACAAGGTCTTACCCTGTCACCCAGGCTGGAGTGCAGGGGCGCGATCTTAGCTCACTGCAACCTCTACCTACCTGGCTCAAGGGATCCTCCCACCTCAGCCTCCAGAGTAGCTGGGACTACAGGCACATGCCACCAAGCCCAGCTAATTTTTCATATTTTTGGTAGAGATGGGGTTTCACCGTGTTGCCCAGGCTGGTCTCAAACTCCTGAGCTCAAGTGATCCACCCACCTTGGCCTTCCAAAGTGCTGGGATTACAGATATGAGCTACTGCACCCGGTACATTATTATAATTAAATAATAGTGACAGGAAAAGGTAAAAACTGCAAACAACAGTAATAACCAGTAATGCAGAAGTACATAAAAATGTTAACTGTAAAGGCAGATATTGTTGCCTATATCAGCCGATGTAGATCTTTTGGTTTTATACTTACTGGTATACTATAAATGAAATTTAGTGGCGACATACTGTATACCAAAGTAGAGTTTACCCATTGTTATTTCTTATTTAGATTTTTAGATACATTTTCTTTTGATTCTAACATTGGCATTATCTTAATTTAATCTCCAGTCCATTTCTATATTTTTCTTCTTTTTGGAAATACGCATTTGTAAAAGCTTACCATATCATTAAGCTACTATAGTGACCTTGGCCCATCAGATGGGTGCTCTCTTAAACTGTTGTATACTACTTTATACCAGACTCAAAATTGCCAACATAGTTAATCTGCTAGTTCTCAATAACTTAAAATAAAGCCACATTATTTTTGATAGAGTAATTAGTACTACATTGTTTATTACTAGGTGCACTTTAATATTCATGTCACCAGAGTAATTTAGTTTTTCTATTAATCTGATTGGTTAAGTCTATCCCAATATGTCTCTGCAGTTGGGTAACTATAGAAATAATTCATGCAGATTACCTGGCTATTTGTATCATAATTATATTCAAATGACATATTCTAGTGCATTTGAAATGTAATTTAATGGAATCTTGTAGTTTACAAAATTAAGATTGTCTTTAAAGTAAATTATTATTCCCTTAACTTACTACTCCTCTCACAACCCCCATAACTGTTTTTCACTTCAGTTCAACATACATTTATGCCTTGCCTCCTGTATACCAGCCAGTAGGTGCTGGGGATGCAAAATAGAACTAAGATACAACCCATACATGCTGGGAGCTCTCAATCTAGTAGGAGAGGATAGAAACGAAAGCTCATAATTTTGTTTTGTTTTGTTTTTAAGACAGGGTCAGTCTCTGTCGCCCAGGCTAGAGTGCAGTGGCATGATCGCCGCTCACTGCAGGTTTGACCTCCCAGGCTCAAGTGACCCTCTCACCTCAGTCCCCAAAAGTAACTGGAATTACAGATGCCCACCTGCCAGAAAACTCATAGTTTTACTTATTTATTTTCAACGTGTAGCTTATGAAGATACTAACTTTAAATGGCAGTGAGTAGAATGAGAATCATCATGGAAGACCCTTTTTTTTTTTTTTGAGACGGAGTCTCACTCTTGTCACCCAGGCTGGAGTGCAATGGCATGATCTTGGCTCACTGCATCCTCCACCTTCTGGGTTCAAGCGATTCTCCTGCCTCAGCCTCCCGAGTAGCTGAGATTACAGGCATGCAGCACCACACCCAGCTAATTTTTGGTATTTTTAGTAGAGATGGGGTTTCACCATGTTGGCCAGGCTGATCTCAAACTCCTGACCTCAGGTGATCCACCCGCCTTGGCCTCCCAAAGTGCTGGGATTACAGGTGTGGGCCACCGCACCTGGCCCATCATGGAAGACTTTCTGATGGTGATGTTTGAATTGGTGTTTGGAGAGTGAATTAGAATGTTTTGAACTAATATAGTGAAGGACAGTAGAAAGAAGGAACAACATGGACAAAGACCTTATGGAATAAAATGTTAGTCTGTATTCAGTCGAATGTTTACTCTTGATAGAAGGATTTTTTCCTTAGAACAGATTACACCTGGATGATAAGATTTTATTTTGTTTTTGTTTAATAATAGTTCAGTTAAAACATAAGCCCAAAATTGCTCCATAAAATTTGGCAGCAGTTATGCTATTGACAGCATATAAAAAGCACTCAATCGAGCTAGGTTCAGTGGCTCATGGCTGTAATTCCAGCACTTTGGGAGGCCACAGCAAAAGGATCACTTGAGTCAAGGAGTTTGAGACCAGACTGGGCAACATGGCAAGACTCTATCTGTACAAAAAAATTTTTTTTTTTTTAATTAGCTGGGAATAGTGACATCTGGCCCTGCAGTGAGCTGTGATGGCTCCACTGCACTCCACCTTGAGTAGCTGAGTGAGACTGTCTTTGGAAAAAAAACAACAACACTGAATGGGGGCCTGTATACTCTCTAGTTGTTGGAATTTCCTATTTTATAACAACAGTGTTAATTTATAGCTTGTTCTAATGACAAATCTCTAGTCTAAGTAACTTCTATATCTGCTAGCTCACTAAATTCTAGTTCTTGGGAGAAAAGTGACTTTTGTTTATTTTTGTGTCCTTTCCCAATCTTAGCATAGTGCTTTTTAAATGATAGAAGTTCAGTATGTATTTTTTAAACTTGATTTACTTACCTCCAGGTAGATCAAAATAGGAGAGTAAATAGAGGTAGTCATTTGTTACGGAAGAAATAGAATATATTTTCTCTGATTCTGTTATAGTGCCTTTCCATTGAGTCATGCATTTCCTCTATTCCTTGTGTCCTTTGTGTTACTTGTTTCCCCCTTACCATTTAGAAATATTGGGACCTACTCTGACTTACTTTTTCATTTATCTCTTGCATAGTTTCAGTTGGTTTTGCCCTGTACTTTGAAATATCTTTATTCTGGTATCATCTTTCCTATTTTTCTAAAATGATATAGGATGATATTTATTCAGAGATCAAAAAGCATAGTAGTCTCCTTTAATTCATGCTGGAGACTTATGTCTCTGTACCCTTTCATTCATTCAAAATGTATTATAGAAAATCTAGGAACTGAGTTTACATGTGTACCAGTGGTACATACTGTACATTCTAGTCTCTGTCTTGATGTAACTTACAGGGATAGATTGCATAGGTTTATTAAATGAATTAATGTAAAATTAAAGCAGAAAGACCCCTTATAATTATAATTTTTATGTTGACTTTTTATTTTTTCATTTCATGGTTAGTCCTTCCTTCTTTTGATATTATAATGACTTCAATTTTAGCAGTTATATTTAGTGACTCTTTTTCTAC
Source organism: Piliocolobus tephrosceles (assembly GCF_002776525.5). Taxonomy (NCBI): domain Eukaryota; kingdom Metazoa; phylum Chordata; class Mammalia; order Primates; family Cercopithecidae; genus Piliocolobus; species Piliocolobus tephrosceles. The sequence continues at coordinate 133,464,666 of NC_045440.1, read as the reverse complement.
CCTCCACCCTATAGGAAATTAGTGTGAAGTTACTAAAATTTTTAATTTGCCTTCAATAAGAACAATTGAAACATGCCTTAATTTCCCTTGAACAGCTTTAAAAACTAAACTTGATGAGTAATATGTCTACTACTCTCAGTAGTAGATACATTATTTTGCAATTTTGAATGTCCTTTTGTAAGCTGACTAAATGGTACTTTTTTTTTTTAAATAGTAAAGCCATTTTTTTCTATGGAAAATCAAAGTGACAAGTCTTGGTTGCATTGTATAGTACCGTTTTTTGAAAAAAAAAAAAAGTAAATAAAAAGCTTTATTTTATACAGCTTTTCCCCTTTCCTAGTATTTCACCCTTTTTGCATGACTTGCTTTCAGTAAAGTAGTGCTTACTTGTCTGCTATTTTCTGTTTGTCTTCATTTCTACAGCAGTCTTCAGCAGCTTTCAAAATTATAAATGTGACTTTCCTGTGACAGTCTAAAAAATGTTTAATCATTGTGATATTGGGTGTTTTTCTCACCCTAAAGGGAAACTTAAATCTTCTCCTCTTTTTTTAAATTTCTTGGTACTTATTAAACCTTTACTAGTTATTAACCACTTACAAGGTCTACGTAAGTGTACTTGATAATGTTTCGTTTGTATGTTAAGTCTCAGTGTCACATTTTTATGTTAACAGCTAGTCACCACACCTAAAATACATAGTCTAGCATTTTCAAACTTCACAGATACCTTTGATATGTAATAGCTAAACTGTTGTCCTTTGTCATGAATTCCCACTTCATGAATTCAAACTAGATACGTGTCTACTATTGATGTTATGTCTGTAGTTTCACAATTCCATATGAAAACGTGTAAGACTGTCATTTTTTGCATGTAAAACATATTTTTCTCTACTGCATCTGATGTAAGTATAAAAGTTATGAAGTGTGTTTTTTTAAAAAAGAGTGTATGTCTGACTATTACATTGGAAAATATGGTCTGGCTAAATGTAAAATATTTAGCAGTAAATTATTCCTGCTAAATAACAAAGCTTGATCTATAAGAAAGCTAACCATTTAGTTGCAATATCAGTATTTGTTCCTAGTAATAATACCTTTGTAGCCTTGGATAGAGAGTTTTTTTAATTTTTCAATTGGCTCCTCTTGTATAATTATTTTGTCACAGTATTTTCTTCCTAAAAAAATGATTTCTGAAAAGAAATTTGAAAAATAAGGGAACAGATATGTAAACACATTCTTAAATTGACTTTACATTATGAATGTTACTTTATTGTTGCTGTAGTAGTTTTACGTATGTTGAGTTTAAAATTCGGTAATGTAATTATTGAATTTTTAAAAAATATGTTGTATATTTTTGACTATTTGGTAGATTTAATAGGTAGAATTGAATTATTACTTGCTTCAAGCACAAAATAAAGTTACAGTTTTTAGGGATCTTTACTCCCAGTTTCATGTGTAAACAAAGTTTCTTTACAATGTTCTAAGTAAAGGAATAAAGAAGTCATTGTGTATTTGTGGTGAGGCGAAAAGGAGCAGAAAAGTCTAGTTAACTAATTTTATATGATTGGTAGACAAAGATTTACCAAAAACCTTCTTTTTTGTTTGTTAAAATATTTTTAAACTTAAAGACCAATGTGGTAGTATTAAAAGTGTTCTTACTTCATCTTCAATTCATACTGATTCCTTTTCCCTCATAAGGGAAAATTTTAGCATGGAGGAATTCTGCGATTTTTCTCTAAAACATGATAATCAAATGTTTATGATTTTACGTGCTTTATGCCTTACCTGTGGTGCTGAATGTGGCTTAGTTGGAAAGATTTGTGAGAAAACCTTCATTTCCTGTTAGAGTCCACCTTTTTTCTTAAAATATAAAAGATTTGTCCTTAGAGAAACAAATGACCAGTGTTACTAAAAGCAAGATTTCTGTTAGCTTGAGTCAAGCAGAGAGAAATCCAGATTTAGTCATTCATTAACATATGTTTTGCAGCTAACACCACAGGTGGTGAAAATGCCCATGTTTTGTGTCCTTGATTCTGCTTTTTATAACTGTAATTCTTCCTTCATTTTTCTCTTACTCCCAAGTGTGTAGGAACTCAGATTTTCTTTAGTATTTCAAAATTTCAGTAATATTATTGTAGTGTAGCTTAAAGTGTCTAGTTTTCACCAACTGAGTAATTGTGGAGCAGTTTTATAACTTGAACTCCTCTGCATAGGATTCTTGACCTTGTATTCATCAACAGAATAGTTCAGTGATACTCTCTTGGGTTTGTTGTTAAATATATATATCCTCCCTTTTTTAACCTATAGTATTTATGTTGAGACACTTTCGAGTTATTCCTGGCAAAGGGGGTGAGCACCTAAAAACTATTCTTTTAAAGTTTTTTACTTTTTTATATCAAAACTCAGTCATTAAAAGTAAAATGAACTTTATAGGAAAATGAATATAGTTTGTCTTAAACTATAGATAAACAACATGTTTTAGTAGGCTTTCTTTTGCATTAAAATCTATCATTTCTGATGCATTTACAGTGATAGTGATGGATGTAGTAGAAATAGTGATTGTTAAAACTATCACAATTAAAAAATTTAATTATAATTATCAGATTGGTTTAATATTCCAAGTCCTAATTTGGAACTTAAACTAAGTTAATAGTATTTGGTGTTCCCTTGTTTTCTGTAATATCTATAAACTTGAAACTGGTCATTTAAATGTAGAACTATGGAAAAAGTATTAGTCTTTCCTTAAAAAGTTCAAAGTTAACATTAACTAGAATTAACTCATCTTTGGAAATTTGGGTTGTTAATTGCTTAGAGTTACACGTGTATTTAAAAAAATTCATGTCACTGTAAATTTTCTTGTGCTTTCCTGCTATTTAGATGCCCAGCCTACAGAGTCTGAGAAGGAAATTTATAATCAGGTGAATGTAGTATTAAAAGATGCAGAAGGCATCTTGGAGGACTTGCAATCATACAGAGGAGCTGGCCACGAAATACGAGAGGTAAAGCACATTTATGTATTTTCTAGTTAACTTAAAACTTACTGTCCCACCTCTTTGTAATCTCTATTGTTTTCTAGACTTCAGAATTCTGTATTTCATACTAAGTATTATATTTGAAGGATGCTCACTTGGCATTGTTTCAGAAGTGATAGCAGTGAAATGAGCATGAAAGGAAAAACTGCGTTCCATAAACAGGTAGTTTTTGTACATTAAGAAAATGTTATTTACTTTTTGGGTTGCTCTTGTACCTGAAATTTGCAGTATTTATATGGTGCTTCCTAGGAGAAAGTTGAAATCCTCCTTATAGTCAGTACACCTTCCCCATGACTTTACACCACAAAGAAAATATGCAGTGTGGTCTCTCTCAACTTTCCTCTCCCAAACTTCTGAGCTTTTTCAGATTTCCATTCATCTCATTTTCTGTTTCTTTTGTTTTTCAGAAGAAACTGTGTCCTTGCTTCTTTCCAAGACTAACTTCTTTACCTTTGTTCTTCATCCTGTTTTGAAACTTTACTCTCTGAATTATTTTTTCTCTTAGTTAAATCTTCTGTCTTTTTGCTTTTACTGAATTCTTCCCTGTAGCATATCCATGTTTAGGTGTCCAGAACTATACAGAGGAAATCTGTGTCCCCTGGGCCTTCATCTCTCCCCTTCTCATTACTGCATTTCTTGAAGCCATTGCCCGTGCTGTGTTTCTTGTTTCTTCCCATCCTCTGGTTTGTTTATTATTCTCTATAACAAAGAGTGCAGAGGTCATCAAGGTCACTCTTTGGGACATACATTCCATATCCACCTTGATTTCTCTTCTGACATTTGGAGTACTAAGTGAAGGCAGAATCAAGTGCAGACACCAGAAGGTGGTGATTCAAAACATGTGTTGGTGATTGACCAAATGTTTAGGGTAAGGGAAGAGAGAGAGTTAAATGATTCCCTGGTTTTTATTTTATTTTGAGACAGGGTTTAGCTCTGTCACCCTGCCTGGAGTGCAGTGGTGCAACCACAACTCACTGCAGCCTCAACCTGCTGGGCTCAAGTGATCCTCTTGCTTCAGTCTCCCCAGTAGCTGGCACTCACCACCATGCCTGGCTAATCCACTGCCAAATAGAGGCAGGGTTTTGCCATGTTGCCCAGGCTAGTCTTGAACTCTTGGCCTCAAGTGATCCCCCCACGTTGGCCTCCCAAAGTGTTGGAATTACAGGCATGAGCTACCATGCCTGGCCTTTGTTTTTATTTTACATTAGCAGATTGTAGTGTCATTAACTGAGGGAAATTTTGGTGTGAATTCTGTTTCTTGATATGCATCCTTCCTTTGTTTTTGTCTGGAATGCCCTTCCTTTTTTTCTTCAAACCCCCTAATAATCTCCTACTTCCTCTTACTGTTTTGCTCACTTTGCACACGTATCTTTTGTGGGAACCATTCTTTTTTTGTGGGGGTAAACCATTACTATTGAGTGTTTATCTCTCTACCACTGTACTTCCAGCTTGAGGAGGGTAAACCTGGTTTCTTATGTATTTTGTTATTATCAGCACCTAATACATTGTAAACTTACAGCACTTAGTAAGCAGTTAGTTGTTGAACAAATAAATACAAGGGCTTTAGTCTTGGCAATGTTATTGGCTTAAGTAAAACCCTAAGGTTTCGGTAAACTAAGGCATATAACCATTTCTGTGAAATTGAAGTTCTCTAAACATTTAAACGTATTTTGAAAAATCAAACATTTGTGGAAATGAAAGATGTAAATGATTTAGTAGGATCTTAATTAACTAATTGGTAAGTTTTTTATGATGGTTGTTAGTGCTACAAATTCGTTTAAATTGTTTATAAGTGTTAGGTCATTAAACTTCTTTAAAGCTTGTTGTTATGAAGAGAAAAATCTTGCTATAGAGACAAACAATATTCATTTCCTGTTTGATTGTTTTGTTTCTTTTTTTTTTTTTGAGGCAGAGTTTTACTCTTGTCGCCCAGGCTGGAGTGATCTCAGCTCACTGCAACCTCCCCCTCCCAAGTTCAAGCAATTCTGCCTCAGCCTACCGAGTAGCTGGGATTGTAGGCACCCACCGCCATGCCCAGCTAATTTTTGTATTTTTAGTGGACACAGGACTTCACCATGTTGGCCAGGCTGGTCTCGAACTCCTGATCTCAGGTGATCTACCCACCTCCCCCTCCCAAAGTGCTGGGATTACAGATGCAAACCACCACTCCCAGCCTCTGTTTTGTTTTCTTTTCTTTTCTTTTCTTTTCTTTTTTCTTTCTTTTCTTTTCTTTTCTCTTTTCTTTTCTTTTCTTTTCTTTTCTTTTCTTTTCTTTTCTTTTCTTTTCTTTTCTTTCTTTAAAAAAATATAGAACTCCTAGGCCTTTTTTTTAATGGGGTTTCACTCTGTTGGCCAAGTTGTTCTTGGACTCTTGGCCTCAAGCAGTCCTCCTGCCTCAGCCTCCCATAGTGCTAGGATTACAGATATGAGCCACTGTGTCCAGCCCGGGTTTTTGTTTTTGTTTTTAATTGCAGTACTTCCCGTTTGGGAGAATTATTCTGCTTCTGTGTGTGGGAAGGCTTTCTACAATATGATAATAATAATATTAATAATAGTGTTTTCTCTAAAGTCTGTTTATAGATTTGATTGAATGCATATTAAGATTCATTTGTAATCTTCTGGAATAGAGTATAGTGGTAGAAAAGTTTATATATAGGATATATCAAAGAGACCTTCTAGGGCTGTGAAGCTAGGATATCCTAATGCTATGACCAAAGATTGAAGTTTTGCATAGGATCCCATAGTCACTCAGTAGTGCTGTTTTCCTAAGGAACTACAAGACATAGTGACGCGTAGTTCACTCAAAAATAGTCCATGATTTGTGATGTGAGAAAGTGTCTCCAAGTTTAAAAGAAAAAAGAAGGTTTACGTAGAAAAATAACACTGGAGAACACAAAAATACAAGGTAAAAGTAATAAGCAATGGTAAGTGATTCATCTTACCAGGCTTGAAACAACTTACAAAGGTACCATTGTTGAATGTTGATAAATGAAGTAATAAAAGATAAATAAGCATTGAAATATAAAATATGTAAGCTAGAAAACTGAAAAGCTGTATTTAAATCTACTGTAGATGGGGGCAAATGTGTAACTATTCAGGCAGTTGAAATTTTTGTTGAGAAGTTGATGCAGGTTTAATGATACAAAGAGAAAAGATTTCTGAAGAGTAGAGAAACAAAGGAAGGTACAAATGAAAGATGAATATATACCAAATATACAAATAACTGATGTGTTATAACAGTCATAGGTCAATAACTAAATTGCTGATAGTGTTAATTAATAAGACTTAGAGCAGCCAACTCTTCTATCTATGAAAAAGCACAGACAGCAGAAAAAATGGTCAGCTTTGCTGGTAAGTGCACATCACTGTGAAGAAGTTTTAGTTGGTTTGTGAAGAAATGGTAGTCTCAGTCACTTTAAGAAGTATTGTAAAATGGGTAGTCTTTTTGGAGGTCGGTTTGGCAGTATGTTAAAAAAATATATAAAATTGTTTGTGCTCTTGCACCAGGTACTTATATTTTATAAAACATTCCAAACAACTGTAATTTAAGAGGAAATGTCAATGTAAAAACTAGTATGGCCGCCTTATTCATAGTAGCAAAATGAGGAAGCAATTCACAGAGTTATGGTGAAGATAAAATTTGACAACCCATGTAAACAGCATAGCGCCGTATCTGATACAAAGCTACATAAACCGAGAATTTTCTTATTACTACTATACTAATGATGTTGCATTATATATTAATATATTTTAGTTTAAATAAGCATTGCAAAATAGAATAAAATTTGATTTAAGATAGAATCTATTAAATAAACAATGCTTATTGTCTAGGATTAACCACCTAGAGGGAAAGAAATACTTTCCATTAATGTAATATGCCTGTAACCGCCTTAACATTTTTTTTTTGTAAATTAAAAAATAAATAAATAGCCGGGTTTGGTGGCACACACCTGTAATCCCAGCACTGGGAGGCTGAGATGGATGGATCACCTGAGATCAGGGGTTCAAGACCAGCCTGATTAACATGGTGAAACCCCATCTCTACTAAAAAAAAAAAAAAATTAGCCAGATGTGGTGGCGCATGTCTGTAATTCGAGCTACTTGGGAGGCTGAGACAGGAGAATCACTTATACCTGGGTGGCGGAGGTTGCAGTGAGCCGAGATTGCACCATTGCACTCCAGCCTGGGCAACAAGAGTGAAACTCCATCAAAATAAATAAATAAATAAATAGAGACTTGCTATGTTGCCAACACTGGTCTTGAACTCCTGGCCTCAAGCGATCCTTCTGTCTCAGCCTCCCAAAGTGCTGGGATTACAGATGTGAGTGTGTAATGTGCCCAGCCAGTTTTAACATTTTTGAAAATGAGTTATACCTGCTCCGTAATAACCTCACCACTGACATTTACTAAGTGCCCCTTTGCCTTTTACATGTTGGCTCTAATGGGTGTTGACCCAAAACCTTACCTAACAGAGTGAAATTATTGTGAGAGGACAAGGAATTAGAAGTATAAGGAAGAACCGTAAAATATTTATTGTAAGGGAGCAGCCAGTGTCTTCAGTTCTAAATCTAGGCAAGGCAGGGCCAAGGAAATAGTTATCTGTGCCCAGTTACGAAAATGGGTGACATTTGCTGGAGCATTTTTATATTGTGAGAATGAATTGATATTTAGAAAAGCATTTTTAGATCCTTGCGAGAAAAATAGGATCGACTTCTTTAAGAGAAGAAAATAAAATTTTAACTTTTATCTATTTGCTTTTTTGTTACTGTTTTTTAGTTTAATAGACATTTATTCCTTTAGTTGAATAATCTCTATACAGTCAAAATGTATGATTTAAGTTACCAGTATTATTATTATTTTTTAGTAGAAAGGAATTTAGATCTCAACAATTCCTGTGAACTTTGTGAATATTTCCTGGAAATCAGTTAACCAAGCCTTTTGAATCCCATAGAGAAGATAGGAGAAAAATTGGTCCAGAGAAACCAGTATTTAAATTAAAGCCAGCAAATCTAGAATGTAGAATTGTGCAATTCCTTTTCTGCATTTCCTTCACACTCAAATTTACCCTGGGAGACAGTAGCCTAGTCTATGGAAAAACGTGATAAAGACAAATGCAATGCACTGTGTTGGTATGTAAATGTTGGCACATATCTGATGTTCCAGCTTTGTGGAATGATAAGGTAATTTTAGGGTAGTTTGAGCAGGGACAAGAGAGGTAACTGCAGACAACACATACGGTTAGATTGGAAACCGGGAACTTCTATTGGCTCAATTATGACTTTTCTCTGTAGCCTGTGAGTGTGGACAGAGTGGGTTGGCTGAAGATGTTTTTATTTGTAAGGCTGACTGGTCTAAGAATGATGTACATACTTCTAAATAGCCAACTATTTTCCCCTGATGTGGCTGAAGGATTCATAATGGTCACAAGTTAGTGTTACTGATAAGTATTTTTAAAACTTGATTAAAGTTGACTTTTTTACCCTCACACTTCAAAGGTATTTATCTAAAGTTTACTGGCTTCCCATCCTAGCATTGATTAGTAATTTGCAAAAGTTAAGGTTAATAATTCATACTTATATAACATTCAGTTTCACAATACACCAGTGTCAATAGCCCTACTGACTACTATCCATTAATTTGTATAGAGCTGTGGCATTGGAACTTTTATGTGAACTTAAAATGCTACTGTGGAGACTGAGGCAGTTTTGTTTAGGTTAACCCAGATTTGTTTCATTCCTAAGAAAAGCCTCTTGCAACACATTTATTATTCTGAGAAATGGTTATTATTCCACATTTTTGGAAACTTTTCTCTCAGAAACAGCAGTCATACATGGAACAATAAATTAAATTCAAAAATGTGGATTCTATTTGAGCCCATATTTTTCTACATATGGTCACGACATAGGGTTAAAGTATCATCCTCCCACTCTACAAATGTCTAAAGTGAAACTAAACTTAAAAAGTCTGTACTTGCCGAACCCAGCCACTTGAAAGTAAACCAGCACAGCGTTGCCATCACCCCAATAAAACTGTAGGATTAATCACGTGCACCAGACAAATCTGCAGAGCTAGTTAAAGAATTTATTTTAAACCTCCTGTATCACACAGCGTGTTTTGAACACTTGACATGTAACTCCAAAGTTTATATTACTAGAAAGAAGACATACTATCACTTTAAGTTTTATGATTTGACAAAGCATTCATGAAATAATCTGCAGACTGTTTTTAACAGACAAGTAACACCTGTAAACAGATGTGACTGTCCTAAGTTGTTAAATAGATATTAATTATACAAACATTACATATATTAGTGGTGAAGGTGGAGCTGGAGAGCATTATACCTTCTCCAAGCTGCATGGCAAGAACCAGACACAGTTTTGTGGAATTTAGGGACCATCCAACCCATTGCTTTTTCAGCCTGCAGATGTCAGCCCACGCATCACCCTGTGCTTGTAGACTGGTTTGGTGATCTGCTGGGTGTCAGGACTTCTTCTATAGCTTTATGGAATTGATCAATGAGGAAAACCTCAAAAATGTGTACGTGGAATCTTCACCAACCCAGTAAGAATTCAGGACACGGCCCCACAGTGGCGTCCAGCTCACTCCTTTGCAGTGTACTGAAGGCTTCGAGCAAACTTAAGCAGATTAACACCATAAAGGACAGGCTACCTGTACGTTGCACCCTTAGGAACTGGGCATTTTCAGCCGCCACAGTACACACGAATCCTATATATGACATAACCTTGTGTGGCTTAGTCTGCACACTTTATTGGGCTGGGTGGGGCCAGGATCTCTGTGGAGAGAAGAGAACTGATGGTACTGCCAACAGTGGACCATCAGTGAAAGCACATTACATCAAACTACTTCTGCCTCCATGCCTCCTGGATGGAATTCTATGTACCCATCTTGGCTTATTTGATTGTTGCCAGTAGGCAAAAAGGCTTATTTACTTGTTTGCTGAATAACAAATACAAGAAACAAATTTTTACTACCTGATAGAAATCATTACCAAGTCTGGGCCTGAGGCCAAAGGATTTTTTTTCATATATATCAGCATATCAGGGTCTCTTTGAAATGTCCTTATTACAGTAGAAGGTGAACAAAGGATTGTTACATGTTGTAATGTCAGATTTTCTTCAGTATTACAGTATTTCTGGATTAATGACATAAGTAGGATTGACTTCAGGTTTCTGTTGGGTTTAAGCATCATTTAAAAATATTGAATAAAACATCAATTTGAAAACGGTGCCCAAGCTTATAAAGTAAATTGCTTACCCAGTATATAGCCCATTAATTCAGTTTGCAGCTAATTTGTTCAGAGCATCCTTTAGATCTGTCTGGGTTCAATTTTATTTTGCTTTCCTGTGTTTTGTTTTTTGTGTGGATGGAGTCAGAGTACTAGTGCCTTGGGAGTATTGAGACATGTCATGTAACATCTTGATAGTGTTGATAAGCAGGTCCCTGCTTTAGTTCTGAATTTCAGATGGTATGTTTAGTTTGTTTCAAGATGTTAGAGAAAGTAAATCAGGTTGTTAAAAAACGTGTTAACTTCTGTAAAGCAGCACAGAAAACATCTATAGGCAAATGAAAGATAGAGACAAGAAAATATGTATTTTTGGAAATAACCCTCTATATTCAGAAAAGATTGCTTGATGATTTGAAAGACTGGGTATAGAAGAAGTCATTTATATTAAGGATCTCTAGATTATATATTCTTCCCTTTCAGATTTGAAACTGGTTTTTTCATCTTATTCAGGAAAGCCTGAGAAAAATTGATATCTAGAATAGGATTTTAGTTATAGAGAATAGGTGTCTGTGACAATTCTTTTTTTGTTGTTGTTTTTTAGACAGTCTTACTCTGTCACCTAGGCTGGAGGGCAATGGCATGATCTCGGCTCGCTGCAGCCTCCACCTCCTGGGTTCAAGCGATTCTCCTGCCTCAGCCTCCCGAGTAGCTGGGATTACAGGCACGCACCAGCATGTCTGGCTAATTTTTGTATTTTTAGTAGAGACGGGGTTTCACCGTGTTGGTCAGGCTGGTCTCAAACTCCTGACCTCATGATCTGCCTGCCTTGGCCTCCCAAAGTGCTGGGATTACAGGTGTGAGCCACGGCGTCCAGCCGACAATGCTTAAATCACAGTTTCAGCTTGATTTAGGTTCTTAAGTCGTAGGTAGTTTTCTTAATGCTAGTTTGGACCCTGGAATTTTAATTATTGGAAGTTTCTTAGCCTGTTCCCAGAGTTGGCATATTATTGCCTTACTTTTTGAGTTTTATTTTCTTCTACTAAAATAATACTTTGACAAAGAAATACTAAGAGACTCTGTGCTATGGGAAACGTGCAATTTTTTTTTTGTGGATCTGTTGGGCACCAAGGCATAATATATTTCACAAATACATTGGACCATTTTAAAATTTTCATTATGTTCGTATCTATTGCAAGGATAACTAAGAATTTATTATAATAGGTTGAAGTATCTATAGAGTTGAGAAGACCCACTCTTAGCACTCCTCTGTGGAGTTGAGAAGACTCACCTTTAGCACTCAGTAGAATATTCAACACTGAGCTGTGCGTGGTGGCTCACGCCTATAATCCCAGCACTTTGGGAGGCCAAGGTGGGTGGATCACCTGAGGTCAGGAGTTCGAGACCAGCCTGGCCAACATGGTGAAACCCCGTCTCTACTAAAAATAAAAAAAATTAGCTGGGCGTGGTGGCACATGCGTGTAGTCCCAGCTACTTGGGAGGCTAAGGCAGGAGAATTACTTGAACCTGGGAGGCAGAGGTTGTAGCGAGCCAAGATCATGCCACTGCACTCCAGCCGGAGGTGACAGAGTGAGACGCTCTCTCAAAAAAAAAAATAATAATAATAATCAACACTCCTAGGTTCAATATTCTGTATTTTATAGATTATACCAGGATTTCCTGTGTTTGCTAAAGCTTGCATTTTAATGTAAAAATGAACCGTTTTATTTTTTTTTTAATCTAACTATTTTTATTCTTTGGATTTTGAAGGCAATCCAGCATCCAGCAGATGAGAAGTTGCAAGAGAAGGCATGGGGTGCAGTTGTTCCACTAGTAGGCAAATTAAAGAAATTTTATGAATTTTCTCAGAGATTAGGTAAGTTGAAAGTTTTGTTAATTGTGACTTGCCTAGTGAAAAAGATGTTTATTCATTCCAGAAATTTAGAGTATTTTATATTCATAATGCTGAATTTGGTTTAATATCTGTTTTGTAAGTAAATCAAGTTTGTTAGACCGTAAAATTATAGTGTAATCTTCTTTCAACCCTGGCCTTTTAATTCATTTAGACCATTTTTGTCCACAAGCTATTTCGTCATCATCTGTGATTTTACATACACGAATCCGAGCATTGATTTTAAATGATTTTAAGAACACAAAAGTTTAACTAACCAAGGGCCTGAGGATTACTTTCCCATATATGGGAAAAGGACTTACTTTAGAGATGGAGAGAGATTCTACCAAGTGATTTCTCATAATAGGACCCTTTAGCATCCAAAGAAATCAAAGAGGTTTTCTTGAAATTTTCACTGGTTACGCTCAATTCATGTATATAAAACTGTAGAAGATGAGAAATAGGCTGGGCGTGCTTGCTCCTGTCTGTAATCCCATCGCTTGGAGGCTGAGGTTGAGAGATTGCTTGAGCTCAGCAGTTCGAGACCAGCCTGGGCAACATGGCAAAATCCTGTCTTTAAAAACAAACAAACAAAAATAAGCTGAGTGTGATGGCATTTGCTTGTGGTCCCATCTACTCTGGAGGCTAAGGTGGGAGGATCACCTGAGCCCAGGAGGTCAAGGCTGCAGTAGCTGTGATGACACCACTGCACTCCAGCCTGGGCGACACAGTGAGACCCTGTCTAGAGAGCGAGAGCGAGCGAGCGAGAGAGAGCAAGAGGGCTAGTGATATACCCAAAGTTTGGGAAAAATTATTCAAAGTTCAGAATTGTGTCTTCAATATGAGCAAGCAAAATTGGAACTCCCTTTGTTGGAGGAGGAAGAGGCAGAGCAGGTAAGATTTAGCCAGTTAGCTCTTTGTGTGATTTTAAAGTTGTAAATTTGAAGCACTTTATTTTGTACAGTTATAGGCACAGGAGAGGAATAGTATAGATGTGTGTCAGAAATTAGAATGATTTGAATGTAGTTAAAACACATACTTTCATAAAGTTTGAATTTTTGAAATGTATAAATGTTACTAATTAATCATAAGAAAATCATACTGTGATTGTTTGTTTTTTAAATCCATAAGTCAGAAACCAGGGGGTATATACTGTAAGACTAAAGTAAACTGGGGACCCAAAAGCTAAATGTAAACTTGATATTTGATTTGTCTGGCCCACATAATTTAAAATTTTCTAATTAGTTGCCAGGTTTAACACTTGGTCACTGTATGGTTTTGTTTTTGTTTTTGTTTTTAAAGCCTCCAACTAGCAATAATTAATCTGCATGTTAGTGAGCCAGAACCACATGGCAAACCATCTCTGTCTTCATTAGTTAGGACTTGTGCTTTCTAGTTTGTAGTAAGTTTTTATTGTTTCATGTTTTTTAATATCTTACTCTATATTTGCTACTTGGCCATTTGTATTTGTAACTTCTGAAGTTTAAGTTCCATTTTTTAAAAATGTCTATGTTCTGGGAAAAAAGTGAGACAATTGCTGTTTTTCCTTTAGATACAGTACGGCCTATTAAATGTAATGTTAAGACAGACAATAGTTTGGATAGAAATATTGTGTAAATTACCTTTTTCTTACTGGAAATAAGAATTGTTTATTTTCCCAATTTTAGAATTAGTTATTTTACATTATTTGTCTTTCAATCAAGTGTCTCCATAATCTGTAGCTTTGTACTTTATAAACCAATCAGCCTAGATTTTCTGTCTTGGTTGTCTTGTCTACTATATACAGCTTTTCTTATGCTGGTTTCTGGCTGCATTTATAGTTAAATTGCTTTTGATGATGCTCAGGTGCTAGTCAAGTTCATCTTGGTCTTTTAGCATATCCCAATAAACAAAGAATACTTGTAAAATAGGCCAAACTAGTTGAACATAAGTGCTAGATTTTTACCATGGGAATTGATCAGTCTCGTGGTGTATGTCCCATCATGGGTGCTATTCCAGCACAGACAGCACCGTGGAGCAGCATGCATCTGTGAAGATGCACATGATCCTTCAGAATCTTTCAGTTCTAAGGAGAAGGTTTCTTGGTCTGAGCACTACAGATACACCAGGGGTTATACTTCAGAAGAAGGACCCTGATCCCTTGCCAGTTTGCATACTTACAGTGGAACAGGGCAAAGATTACCTGCTTAATTTGAAGATACTCAGTTTTGCTGACAGGGTTTAACCACACTGCCCTGGTAAACTTGCCATACTTGCGTGTTCTGTACTTGCTTGTTTAGTTCTGAGGCCTTGGAGCCCCTCCTGTTGAGGCAGAGACCTAAGGGAAGGTTGTATGGTCAGGCAGTAGGTCAAACTGCTTTGTCTCCCCTCCTCAGTCTTCCTCATGCTTTAGGGGCTTACATTAGGGACTGCCTCCAAGGGTCATAATGAGTAAGTCCCTCAAACATGTTAGCTTCTTTTCACTGGGCAGAATTTATCAAAATGTATTTTAAAGGCCCCAAATGCCCACCGTAATTGTGGTCATGACTCTTGGTTGTCTTAAATCCTTTACAATCCATGTCCTTGGGTTCTCTTCTGAGGATTTGAGAGTAGATAGATGGCAGTTGGTGAGAATAAACGACTGTTATCTCTATAGGGAAACTCTCCCCAGGGGCCTCCTCTTTTCTAGTCAACTAGTTATTCTTCCCTGTCCTAGCTTGTGGACTGATTTGTCATCTTTATCATTCCTTCTGGTTGTCTTTTCCTTGCAAGCACCTTCTTTGGTTTTGGCTCCTGCACTTATCTGCCAGCTTCCTTTAGTTCTTTCAGAATTTAGGGCTTAATAGCCTATTAATTTTCTCCTGGTCATCTGCTTTTTAAAAAATCATAATCTTATGGTTTTGTTTTAGGAGCTTCATCTGAGTCCAATCCCAGTCATCTTTTCTTTGTCCTCTCTTTCTCTCCAACTCATCCAGAGACCTCTGGGACATTTTCTGTGGGGTTCTTTGTCTCCAGTTTCTCTTGAGACAGAGCATTGTAGGCTAGTAGGACTGACTTGTGCCGGCACAGGCCTGCAGGGTGAGGCTGATCTAGCGGCTTCAAAGGCAGATTAGCAGATTATCATCTTGAGTTTCCCTTTCATCGTAGATCTACCATTGAGGGCCTCAGCCATTCATAGACAAAAGTTCTGCAACTAATGGTCACTGACCATCCCAACTTAGCCAAGCAACCTGACTCCAATCCCAAAAGTGGTAGAGAACTTGGAATGCTGAAATTAACCCTGAGACTTGATAAAGTCTAGGCAAATGCATTTTTCTTTTTTTCTTTAACAGACTATAATAATATTTTGTAAAAATGTTTTTTCTGTTCTGTGTCTCTCTTAGTTTTCCACTTAACACCAACAGATAGACTGAATCTTTGGAGAAGTAAACCATTTTTAAAGTATAACCCAAAATGTCTGACTTTTAATTGATCTTCTTCACATCCACTGTTACACCTCGATACACCATCCATACCCCTACAGTCCATGCTCCACACTGCAAATGAAGTAGCATTTTAAAATGCTTATCTGATGATGCCACTCCTCTGCTTAAATGATTTCTCCAGGGACGTTAGGATGCCAAAGCCGGAGTACTTAATGTGGTACACAAATTATGTGTGTATTAATTATCTTAGTCCTCGTTACCCTCCTAATTGCCCTCTGTACTCTTACATTGGTGGTCTTGAAGTTCCTCAAGTGTGTCATGCTCTTCTCAGTTCAGGGTCTGGCTCTCTGCCTTTCTGTCTGCAAACCCGTGTTCATCCTTACTACATACTTCAGTCTCAGTCCAGGAGTCACTTATTCAGGGAAATCTTTTCCTAGGCCTTCCATTAGATGAAGTCTTATTTTTATACCTTTCCACTGTACTGTGTACTTATTTTCAGCACATATCACAACTGTAATCGTTTGTCTTCTCTATATATAATAAGGCTCCGTATGAGCACAGGGAGCATGTCTGTCTATATCCATTTTCCCAGTGCTTGGCACAGGGTAGCCAGTAAGTACATTTTCTGACTTACTGGGAAAAAAAAGGATAATAGCTGTCATTTGGAGTTATTATATGGATGAGAAATAATGTCTGTGAAGAGATAGTTCAGTACCTGGTATCTAACAGACACATAAGAAGTACCTACTGTTGTTTTTAATCAGTAGATTAATGTTTTGTAGGGTTACAGAAGTAGTTGGTACTATTGGTAGTAATCAGGAGGTGAATGTTTTATGAGGTTACAGAAGGCTACGTACAATGTTGCTTTATTTCAGAGAGTTTATTGTGGTAGAAAGAATAGGGCTTTGGAGTCAGAAATACGTAGCATTTACTAGCTATAACTTTAGGCTCTAAGCTCTTTGAAACTCATTTGATCCATCTGCAATGACCATGTCATAGTTGATGGTGAAAATCAAATGGGAGGCCGGGCGCGGTGGCTCAAGCCTGTAATCCCAGCACTTTGGGAGGCCGAGACGGGCGGATCACGAGGTCAGGAGATCGAGACCATCCTGGCTAACACGGTGAAACCCCGTCTCTACTAAAAATACAAAAAAAAAAAAACTAGCCGGGCGAGGTGGCGGGCGCCTGTAGTCCCAGCTACTCCGGAGGCTGAGGCAGGAGAATGGCGTGAACCCAGGAGGCGGAGCTTGCAGTGAGCTGAGATCCGGCCACTGCACTCCAGCCTGGGCGACAGAGCAAGACTCCACCTCAAAAAAAAAAAAAGAAAAAAGAAAAAAGAAAATCAAATGGGAGACTATATTCATTGTACAGTAGATGTTGACTCATACGTAAATCTTCATAAATAGAAAAACTGGGGTTTATTGTAAGTTACGGGCTGATGACCTGACATAAAGTTTTAAATTTGTCATTAATATTTGTTTATTAATCTGACATTTATTAATGTCAGATCATAATTTAACTCTGTAAGCTCTTATTTTCTCTGACCGCAATCTAGCAGCATTTTCCAGTTCTGTGATCTGTAACTGAATTTGTTTGATTTCTATGACTTTTTGAAATATTGAAATGAAATATTAGTATTTAGTATTTAATATTAGTATTACTATTTAGTATTTCCATTATCAAACACGGTATTTATTAGCCTAGCATCCCAAAAGTAGCACGTATTTCAAAGGGACCATTTTGTTCATGTAATGAATTAGAATATTTATATTGTAGCCTTGAAATGTCAACTTCTACGACAAGAAGTTTATTGAACCACATATTTTGTTCTCTTTAGTAACTGAAAGCAAGCAGTTTGTGTTTATAAATAAACAACATATTCAAAGTATGAGAAATTGGTAATTGATTCATAGGCATATACAAACAGTGTGGACACAGTGCCATTGAAGAAAGTTACTCAGTTGTAGATAATAGTTACCATTTCATAAAACCAAATTCCACACTGTGTGAAATGATTAAAGTAATATAAAATTTGCCCTTTGATTCTGGTGTTGAATTCAAATTCACTTCTGCACTATTTTCAGTCTGGGTTTACAGAACTTTAAACCCTTGAATTAGTCCCTTTAAGCTATTTTGTTAAACGGTATTCATAATGTGTGCAGTACATTAGTAATGGCAACATTTAAACTTCTTAATTAGTTTTTATTATATTTAGATCATCTGTTTTTTAAAGAGAACTTTTCTGGGAATTAACATTTATGAATTGTTCATTTTTTAATAAACATATATCACACAGATACAAACAACTTAATGTTTTTTTCGATTTTTTTTCTTTAGAAGCAGCATTAAGAGGTCTTCTGGGAGCCTTAACAAGTACCCCATATTCTCCCACCCAGCACCTAGAGCGAGAGCAGGCTCTTGCTAAACAGTTTGCAGAAATTCTTCATTTCACACTCCGGTTTGATGAACTCAAGGTAGAATTATCTGTTGGCCCTGATTGTTATGAAAATCATGACTCTTTTAATGAGTACTGGGAGAAAAAGCCGGGAAACATTGTTAAAACGTATTTAAATGATGTCTGCTAGACCTTAATAAAAATGGAAAACTGGATTTAGAAATTATGACTAGTCTTTTGATATATGGCAAAGAGCAAATTACTGAGTATTCAGTCTCAATCTTTTTTTATTTTTTGAGACAGAGTCTTGCTTTGTCACTCAAGGTGAAGTGCAGTGGTGTGATCTCAGCTCACTGCAACCTCTGCCTCCTGGGTTCAAGTGATTCTCCCACCTCAACCTCCCGAGTAGCTGGGATTACAGGCATGTGCCACCATGCCTGGCTAATTTTTGTATTTTTAGTAGAGACGGGGTTTCACCACGTTGGCCAGGCTGATCTGGAACTCGTGACCTCAGGTGATCCACACCGTCTCAGCAGTCTTCATTTAACTTTGTTTAAAAATTATCTCCGAAACAAAATGTTGATCTTCTTTTCTAATATTTTTTCTTTTCTGCTTACACCCCCTGCCCCCGTTTTTCAACACTGTTTTATATTAAAATGTTGCTAAAATTTGTTTTTTCACCCTTCCTTCTTTCCCGCTTTCTTCCTTTCTTTCTGCTTCTTTTTTCATCTGTCATTGTTTATACTATTTGGAACTATAAATTCCTTGTTCAAAAGAATGAATGTAAAGGAATAAGCACTAGGTCTCGTATCAAGAGACCTGAGTTCCAGTTTATACTCTGCCACAGTAACCCCAGTCATGAGATGTTGGGCAGGTCCTTTGATTTTTCAGGGCCTCTGGTACCCTGTCTAGAAAATGGAAGAGCTGGATTCCAAACTTCAGCATTTTATAATTGTATCACAGTCAGATTTGTATATAAAATTCTAGGTTGAGGATTGCTCTGTTGACCGTATCTACATACCTTTATCGTAGTAACTAAAAACAAGTGCCTAAACAGTCCTTTTTGTTTTTGTTTGATAAACAAGCTTCTAGTACATTACCTGAAATTAACTGAAAAGAAAAGGGAAAGTATACTGCCTGCGGTCTTTTGTTTTGTATGTTCAGTAAGGACTGAATACAGTTATAAGCCACCTTAGATTATACCAGTTCTAGTTCTTAAAATGATACCATGAATTATGCAATGTTTTATACTAATTAAAACTGAAGATTTTTCACTTAATTTTTTACATTAACATTTAGTACATAACATTATTTTTCCCACAAATGTCTTATTCAGATGACAAATCCTGCTATACAGAATGATTTCAGCTATTATAGAAGAACATTGAGTCGTATGAGGATTAACAATGTACCGGTAAGTTAATGCTTTGAATTAGGGGGATGGTAAGAATAACTTAGTGCTCAGCCTGTTCATTTTATTATTTTGTTTGTTCATTCAGATAGCGTTAAAGCTAGTAATAAAGTTAGTAACTATGGGCAGCCACAGCTGTAGGAAGAAAAGCAAACTGTAACAAACTGTATGGTATTTACCTGTCTTTCTTCACAGTCTCTTAAATTCCCACAACTACTTCAACAAAATTGCTTGTCTGTATAACGTTGATACTTATAAAATTTCACGATGTACTCTCATTTTAACTGTACAGAAATTTTGTGAGTTTACGAGTTTTTTGTCTCCATATTTGTAGAATGGAAGTCGTGGAGAGAAATCTTGAACCCAAGTCAGTTTTCCTCCAAGAAATTAATGGTTAATGCTGGCATGAGGGGATAGCGAGGTCATGATCTGTTAACACATCTGTGCCTGATATGGCTGTTTGAGAAAATGGCTTGTGCCTGCTCCTTGGCTAGTGTAGCATTTCTTCTGGCTTCTTTAGGTCTGTTAACTTCTGACTATCCTCCTCTTAAGCTGTTTATTATCTTTTCTACCTCCAAGGAACTAAGTACCGTAAGTAAAACTAGAGCGGAAGAAAATACTAGCTTGTTCTCTGTGTATTCTGAGAACCTTATAATTGGTCTGAAAAATTTCAAAGATCAACCCTTGTTTCAAATAGATAGTTTAATAGAGAAGTACTGTAACTATGTAAGGAGTGATAAGTGGCATAGGAGATTTGAAAAATATATATATCAAAGACTATCATTCATTTTCTTTTTCCTTGATAAAATATTTCAGGAAGCACTTGCACTAAGGAACTGAGTTGGAGGAAAAGATTCCTCTTTACGAAACATCTGTCACTTGCATCAATTTGATTTTTGCATTGACCAGTTCCTGGTGTGAGACTGACCTTAGCATCTGTCTATTTCATACCTACCATGTAAAATAAGATAAAAGCAAAACAGCCAATCCTATACTATACGCATCCTTGCCATCACTTAAGGCTAAAGACATTAGTCATCTTGGTTCTTCCTTTTACCCTCAATAATTACAGGTAAAAGCCAGTTGTTTTCAGAAATATCTCTGAAATGTCTTCTCCATCCTTTTCCATCTCCTCCTCCCACTGTTCCAACAGAGAGCCTAATTCCCACTCTTTCTGGCAGTCATTCTGCACAGCATAACTCATTTTCAGACCTACAAGTCTTTTTCCATTTTCTTACAGTCCGCCCATGATGATCAGTTAATTTTCTTTAGGAAATTGACTTAGTTGTCATTCCTTTCATCTAACACTCTAAATGGCTCCCCATTCCATATGGAAGAAAAATACGAACTTAAGCTTGCATTTAAGGTACTATACAATAAAGTCTGACCCCAACCTGTATCTTTCGTTGGTTGCAGCCACTTATTACACCGAATATGCTGAATTACTCTTTAGGGAGTCATTTGAAAACATACTCTTTCCCCTGCCAGATTGGAATACCTTGTTTATCTGCCCAATATCACCTGCAAAAGGATAACTCTTCTTCTCCTTAGTTTCTTCTATTCCAACTTAATGTTCCTCTGACTCCCTTTTTGTGTTATCACTTGTTAGAATCTTACCGTGGATGTTATATGGATACTTTTTTTTTTGTTTTGGAGATGGAGTCTTGCTCTGTCTCCCGGGCTGGAGTGCAGTGGCCGGATCTCAGTTCACTGCAAGCTCCGCCTCCCGGGTTTACGCCATTCTCCTGCCTCAGCCTCCCGAGTAGCTGGGACTACAGGCGCCCGCCACTTCGCCCGGCTAGTTTTTTGTATTTTTTTAGTAGAGACGGGGTTTCACCGTGTTAGCCAGGATGGTCTCGATCTCCGGACCTCGTGATCCGCCCGTCTCGGCCTCCCAAAGTGCTGGGATTACAGGCTTGAGCCACCGCGCCCGGCCTGTTGTATGGATACTTAGTTGTTCATGATGGAGGACAGGGTACAATTTTATAATCATTTTTCTGTCCTCCATAACATTTAGAATCTCTTGTATGTAGTAGACAGCTCATCAAGGTTTTATTTAAATTCCTTAATATCATTTAAAATATTTTTGAAGAGGTTAATCTTTAAAAAAAAAAAATAACTTCAGATCATTTGTAGTCTTTTTTTTGTTTTTTTTAAAAGAATATTTAAGTATTATCAATACATGAGAGTCTGAAATGTAATTGAGGCAGGCACCCTGCCTGGGTCCTTTTGTTATTGTTATTGTATGTAATAATTTGTGAACTAACATCAAGTGCTTTTACCTTCCCCACAGGCAGAAGGAGAAAACGAAGTAAATAATGAATTGGCAAATCGAATGTCTTTGTTTTATGCTGAGGCAACTCCAATGCTGAAAACCTTGAGTGATGCCACAACAAAATTTGTGTCAGAGGTAAGCATTGCCTAGGCAGCTGCTCTGTGTTGTTACTCATCCTCCTGTTGCAGACGTGATCTCAGCAAGCCCAAGACATTAAATACCATCTTGAAGCCAACAGACTCCCAGATGTATGTGTTGAGTCCTGACTTTTTTCTGAGGCCTGCGTGTGCACACCTGTCCACCTATTTGCAGTGTCTCTGGAGTGGTCGACACCTCAGTGATATCTGATGGAACGGCCAAACCAAACTCTGGGTTGCCTTTTACAACCCTGCCCTTTCTTTAGTTTTTGCTTTTTCAATGAATAGTACCAGTGCAGGCAAAAAATTACAAGTTATGTCATCCTAAATTCCTTTCTTTTTTTTTTTCTTTTTGAAACAGAGTTTCACTCTTGTTGCCCAGGCTGGAGTGCAGTGGCACGATCTCGGCTCACCACAACCTCTGCCTCCCGGATTCAAGCGATTCTCCTGCCTCAGCCTCCCTAGTAGCTGGGGTTACAGGCATGTGCCACCACACCTGGCTAATTTTGTATTTTTAGTAGAGACAGGGTTTCTCCATGTTGGTCAGGCTGGTCTCAAACTCCTGACCCCAGGTGATCCACCTGCCTCGGCCTCCCAAAGTGCTGGGATTACAGACGTGAGCCACCACGCCTGGCCATCATCCTAAATTCCTTTCCATACCTCACTCCCTACATGTATTCCATCAAACAGTCTCGTTGACTTTCCCTCCAAAATACTAATATATCATGAATATGAAAAGTTACTTTCTTGCCACCAGCCACATCAGACTTCTCATCTGGATTACTGCATTTGTGTCCTGACCATTCTTATTTCCTCCACTCTTGCCCCAGTACAGTCCTTTCTCCATAGAGCAGCCAAGTAATCTTAAAACATAAACCGTGTTCCCTCCCTCCTCCATGTAAAATGTTCCCAGTGACTTCCTAGTACCCTTAGGATAAAATCCAACTATTGCATAGCCTGTAAAACTCTACACCTTTGACCCACTGTCTGCATTGTTGCAGTTGTTCTTACACAGCTGGAATGCAAGTGCCTTTCAGAAGAGTACTGCCTTCGCTATCGTGCTCATAGCTGTATCCCCAGTGCTTGGAACAGTTGCTTAGAGTCTAGTGCATTATTTAGAAAATTAGTAGTAGGAACCAGGTTTTAAAGTTGCTAATTTTTCATATTATGCTAAATTTTAAATTGTGCTTAAGTAATAACTGTTTGTTACTTTTACTTTTTTTGTTCTTCATATACTTCTACAGAATAAAAATTTACCAATAGAAAATACCACAGATTGTTTAAGCACCATGGCTAGTGTATGCAGAGTCATGCTGGAAACACCGTGAGTATCAGCTGATCTTTTTCACTTTAACAGTGCTGTTGAGATGACTGATATTTCAAAACATGTTCATATATGAACATGTTTTATCTGGAAGGTGGAAAGTAAGTATATTCCAAATATTGAATATTAATATATGAACAAACTTAAAATAATTTGGCTATTTAATGTAACTTCTGGTTAAGTATAAAATGGAGTTAGTTGGTCTTCAGGTACCTCAGACTAGTCAGTCTAACTCAGACTCTTAGTTCTGTTCTCAGAACAGAAATGTGGTGGTGGTTTTTTCGTGGCTGGGATGTGGGAAAAGAGCTTTAAAGCTGCCTGGTTATACTCACCATAAATGTTCTTTTTCCATATTTAGTAAAGAATCTTACCCTTTTGCCAAAGGGCTGGAATTATTCTTCTGTTTATCTCTTTTTCTCTCAATTATTAATTGTCACTCTTTTTTGTTTTTTTCCAACACGAACCTGAATTCTCTCTTTTTTTCTCTCCTGTCTAAAGCATTTATGATGTAGGATACAGTGTGTCCTGGCTGGATTTTTCCTGTTAGCAGGCAGAAAGAATCCCTCCTGGATTCCAGAATAATAAATACAGTCATGTGCTGCTTAGTGACGTTTTGGTCAACAATGGGCCACATATACGATGGTCCAAAGCACTATACTGTACATCTTCTCATTAGAAAACCTTACGAAATAGGAGGGCAACAATTATCATAATCCTCTTCCTTCCCCCCACCACCAGCTTCAGGCAGTAAGGTCCTGGGAAATGAAGGGACACTATCCATGTGCTTGGATGTCTCTGTCTTGGTTCCGTACTCTTTCTGCTGTGATATACTGCCTTCTGTATATAGATAAAAGTTCAGTTTTCTTTTTCACAAATGAGAGGAGAATATGATTGAGTTTTAGTAAAATTGATATCCAGTAATACTATAATGTATTTAGATCAAGTTAGCCCCTAAATAGCAAACCTGCTTGCTCTATTAAGCTAGTGATTTTTCATCATAGGTGGTAACAGCCTTTATGTAGCACCCATTCTCTAAAATTGTTGCTATCAGTCTAGCAGAGGAGTAATACACTAATGTGGGTGCAGATATTATAGAAACCAGAATCCATGGGTGATGACTGCTCCACTCACCATCTTCTCATCTCTCTGGGGATCTCATTGTGGAGTAAGGGGCATAGTGTTAGTATCCCTTTTAGAGATCAAAGCGGCAAGTCAGCGTCAGCTTAAAGGTGAATCACCTCATTAAAGAATTTTGTATCTCTTTCAGGGGGTTGATATGGAAAGGAAAACAGACATAAGATTTGAATGTATCAGTGTAGCTACTTGTGAACATACTGCATTCAACTGATTGATAGAAATTTGAATAAAATATTCCAGAAGAGGTTTTTCTTGTGCGTGTGTTTTAAAAATAATTTTGTAATGCACTTCTTCCATGCATATCTTATCTGCTCTTCAGGGAATACAGAAGCAGATTTACAAATGAAGAGACAGTGTCATTCTGCTTGAGGGTAATGGTGGGCGTCATAATACTCTATGACCACGTACATCCAGTGGGAGCATTTGCTAAAACTTCCAAAATTGATGTAAGTTATTGTTTTATGTAAGTAATTTCAAACGAGTTTCTCCATGGAAACCATAGGATTTTATTTTATGATAAGAGCTAGCAAACTCTCACAAAACTCAGATTTATAGTTTGTGAAATGGTGGACTTTCATCTCCTCTGTCCTTGTGCTGTATTTCTTGTGGCCTGTATTCAGGTGGAATAGAATGATCAAAGGATGACTGTACTGTCTGTTGAGTACCTCCTGGAAGGCTTCTACTACATATTTGGCAATATAAATAAATAATTAAATATAAGAAATTTTGAATCATGACCTTTGGCCAAAGGCCATTTCAAATAAAATGTTTATTTCAGAATACTTATAAAAAGTCAGTAGTGCTGCCAGGTGTGCTGGCTCATGCCTGTAGCCCAAGCACTTTGGCAGGCTGAAGCAGGAGGATCACTCGAGCCCAGGAGTAGAAGACCAGCCTGGACAGCATAGTGAGGACCCCGTTTATACAAAAAAAGAAAAAAATTAGCCAGGTGTGGTGGCACACATTGGTAGTCACAGCTACGTTGAGAGGCTGGGAGTTCCAGCCTGCAGTGAGCCATGATCACACCACTGCATTCAGTCTGGGTGACAAGAGAGAGACCCTGTCTTGAAATTAAAAAGACAGCCAGTAGTGATGCTCCAGTGGAAAAAAATGAAGACTTTATGTATTTTCCCTCCCCTACCCAGTCATAATAATTTGTGACTATAGTTGGCTCTCTGCTTTTCTTTTCTCTGTAAAAGTTTGTATTAGAAATAGTTTTCTAATTTCTCTACGTCATAGTTTCTTTCCCCACCCTCTCACATCTGGTTCTTTAATGTTTGGTGAGAATTGTCTTCCTGTTTCCCTTTCATAGCTAGTTTAGGCGCTTAGCATTTTGGATCTCGATTACTGATTGCTAGCCAAGCTTCCTGCCTTCATGTACACCTGTCATATGTAAAGAGAAATGAGTTAATATTGACTGTATGGTTGCCATGTCCCAGGAATTTTACATTTGTTCTCCCTTGTGACTCTGAAAATACTCTTAAGGATGTTAGGTGTCATCTCCCTTTACTGACAGGGCAACTAAAGTTTAGCAGATTAAGTAATAGAATTGCTAGTAGGCCGGGTGCAGTGGCTTATGCCTGTGATCCCAGCACTTTGGCAGGCCGAGGCAGGCGGATCACCTAAAGTTAGGAGTTCAAGACCAGCCTGGCCAACATGGTGAAACCTCATCTCTACTAAAAACAGTGCAAAAATTAGCTGGGCATGGTGGCACACATCTGTAGTCCCAGGTACTTGGGAGGCTGAGGTGGGAGAATCGCTTGAACCCAGGAGGCAGAGGTTGCAGTGAGCTGAGATTGCGCCATTGCACTCCAGCCAGGGTGACAGAGCGAGACTCCATGTCAAAAAAAAGAAAAAATTGCTAGAAAATGGTAGAACCCACATTTCTCTGCCTTCCGAAGCCTGTGTTCTTTCTGCTGTATTACGCTTTTTTACAATAACCAGGCTAATATATGTTAAATACCATTGTCATCAAGTGGTTACCTTTTAAAATAACCTGTGAGTCCCCTGCTGCCAGGCATAACAGTTCATATGACTCTTCCTGACTTTCAGCCTCTCATAACTCCAGGTCCAGCACTGAAAAATTCCTATCTGTGCTCTGTGTGATACTTTATTCTGTGGGGTTTCTCTACCTGAAAGCTCCTGTTTTCTTTAACATACTCATTCTGTCCTTTATTTTTTATTTTATTATTTTTTGAGATGATGTCTTGCTGTGTCACCCAGGCTGGAGTGCAGTGGTGCAGTCTCGGCTCGCTGCAAGCTCCGCCTCCAGGGTTCATGCCATTCTCCTGCCTCAGCCTCCCTAGTAGCTGGGACTACAGGCGCCCGCCACCATGCCTGGCTAATTTTTTTGTATTTTTAGTAGAGACGGGGTTTCACCGTGTCAGGCAGGATGGTCTCGATCTCATGACCTTGTGGTCTGCCTGCCTCGGCCTCCAAAAGTGCTGGGATTACAGGCGTGAGCCACCACACCTGGCCCATTCTGTCCTTTAAATCGCCACTCAGCGCCTTTTCCAGGAAGTCTTCCCTTAGCAAACCCTTTGTTTTTCATTGCATGTATGGTACTTTAGTTTGACTGATTTTGTTCTCACTAACTAAGTGAGAATAGTAACACCTAGGTTGGGTTTTTTTCTGTTCTAAGAATAATTAATGTGACATAGTATGTTATCTCTTGGGTTCCATAGTTATGGTCTTGGTTTATTTTACTATTTGGAAAGGAATGTTACATGAAAAAAATGGCTACTTTACTTTTTCTGTTTTCTTTTTCTTTAGATGAAAGGTTGTATCAAAGTTCTTAAGGACCAACCTCCTAATAGTGTAGAAGGTCTTCTAAATGCTCTCAGGTGTGTATATGTATGCATACATATGTACAGAAAAAATCTGTAAGGAAAATGGTTTAGGTAAAGAAAATGCATTAAGTGTGAATAGGATATAAAAATAAGTGTTCAAGCTGGAAATGTCAAGATCCTATTTTGTTTACTGATAGTCTCGCTTCCAAACACTGGTGACAGTATTCTACGATGAGGAATGTGTGGGACACATGACAATAGCAGCTTCATTTTCTGGTTGAAGATTTTGGCTTTTACTTGTTGCTTCTCTTGAAACAGAGATTGCTTGTTTTTTTAATAAAAGTATTATATACCAGTTATAAATAAAATTCAGAAAATATAAATAAAAAGAAATAATGCAATCTCACCATTTTGAGATAAGCCACTATTAGCCTATAGCCTTCCAGAGTTTTTTCTTTACATATGTAGATAATAGCTCTATGTAGTAGTTATCTTTTTACAAAATAATATCATACAAAGTGGCTTGTAACTAGCTCTTTCCTCTTAATAGAACGTAATTATATTTGTGTTCAGACTTGTGTTCTGTTATTTTTATGTATTTCTTATAATAAAAATTAAGTAGTCATTATTTAATGTCTGTTCTTAGATTAGTTTTACTTAAGTTAGTTGCTCAAACTTCTACGAATGCCAGACATTATTTATTTCTTTATTTAGAGATGGAGTCTTGCTCTGTCACCCAGGCTAGAGTACAGTGGCACGATCTTGGCTTATTGCAACCTCCGCCTCCCGGGTTCAAGTGATTCTGCTGCCTCAGCTTCTTGAGAAGCTGGGATTACAGGCGTTTGCCTGTATTTTCTATTTTTAATAAAGACGGCATTTCACCATGTTGACCAGGATGGTCTCAAACTCCTGACCTCAAGTGATCCACCCACCTCAGCCTCCCAGAGTGCTGGGATTATAGGCGTGAGCCACTGTGCCCAGCTGCTAGAACATTTTTAAATGAAAATCTCAGTATTTTATAATATTTGACTACAGAGATTTAATTGGTAGTATTCACATGACATAAAAGATGACATCTCATTACTTGATTTTTTGGGGGTTTAAACACAAAAATTACATGAACACAGAAATATTTATAGAATGATATTTACCACATAAAATGTAGGCTGTATCATTTCAGCTAAGTGGAACTGTCAAATGATTTTATTAAGATTATGAAAAAATGTTTAAAAATAGTTTTTAAAAGATTATGGAAAGTGTTGCATAAGCAGTTACTGCCTGAATAAAGGTGATCTATTCTAAATGAACATCAGTAAGATTAAGGAACATAATTTAAAATCCTTATAATGTGAAACTATTTTAACCATAAGCCTAGTTTTTAGAATTCTGTATTCTTGCGGTTTTTACAATGCATATTTCAGTGCTTTTGCCAATATTTAATGATATCATGAGTCTTTCCTCCTTGGTTTCTTTCTGAATACTCCCTGTGTCTCAGGCAGCCTGATTTTTCTCCCAAGCCTTTGTCTTTTTGATTGGTCAGGCTCTTTGAAGCCAGCAAGTGGCAGGAAATCTTTGTTAAAAACTTAGAGGTAATTGAGATCTAGGAGGTTTTAGGATTCTTTCTTCAGCTTGAAGGTAGTATGCCTAACTCAGAATCCTACTTTTCACTTTAAGGGTAGTTCAGTTTCCTTTTCCTTAGAATGAAAGCAGAGGAGGGCAGTGATGGCGAGTGAAAGACAGGGTTGAAGTCTCCCACAGAGTAATCTGTGTTTGAGGGAGAGGGGAGGGAAGGAAAGCAACATGGAGGCAAGAGTCACCTGTCAGTTTGGTACATTTTCTTTCCTTTGTAATAGATAATGGAAACTTGGAAACTAGAAAATAAAATGTTGCTTTTAGAAACAACAAAATCAGGTCTGACTTGGGACTCAGGCACTTTCCTTTTAAACAAATACCCTACCTGATACAGATAATGCTGATACTTTGAAAAATATTTCTTAAAGTAAATCCATCTAGCCTTTAATATGTTTTACTGAAAGCACGTTTAGAAAGCATTTTGTAACCCCAGAAGTACTACACGAGTGTTACACACCTCCACCAGATAGAACTTAGTGACCAAAAGATTTTAAATGAGAGAATAATTCCATATGCATGTATATGTTTGTTTTGAATGCTTTTCTGTAGTAATTATTTATATAGAACTTCCTGTGCTACTAAGAGAAGGCATCAAGTCATATGTCCATTTTACAGGTGGAAAAATGGAACCAAATACATTTAATCATAAGAGGGAAAGAAAGAGAACTGGGAGTTCAGGTTCAGTAGTAGATAATTGTCTTCTTTATTAAATTTAAGAGTAAAGGTAAATAATAATTGGTTTTCTTTAGTAGAACAGTCATGCACTTGGAAAAACATTTTGGTTTTGTGCACAAAGGAAAATAACGCCATATATCTTCATGTTTTATTTTAGCATATATTAGATAATATTGGCCTTGATAAATGAGTGCGGTGATGCAGTGTGCTCTGGATTGGCTTTGTCCAAAGAGGGAAGCTAAGATCGCATCCCACAGAAGAAACGAGAACTTGCATCATGGGTAGAGAGGAAAACACTTAGCACTCCTCGAATAGTACAGTACATTGCTGAGTAGTGATACTTTTAATTACTCTGCAGTAGAAATTTTACTGTGCACATTACTTGGCTCTTTCCACTATTTAGTTGTATAAAGAAGTGGGGGAGAAACAAATGAAGAAATGGATTTTGAGAACTTTGAGACATCTGTAGGATTTCGTGTAATTGCGTATACTTTACATAAAGAGAACAAAAAGGTTAAATCCTTGCAACATCACTTAGCATTTAATGTAAATATTCCTTTATGGATTTTTTTTTCTTTCCAACCTGGTTGCTTATTTTGTCTTCCTTCCACAAATATTTGTTGAGCACCAATTATGTGCCAGGCACTCTGATACCTATTCAAAAACATGAGAACAGTTTGGGAGTGACTTCTCAGTAACATTGTAGACAGTATATCAGGTACTTAATAAGCATTCTTCAGTTTTTAAATTAATTTGAAATGAACCTAATAGGAATTGGGTTTAAATTTCTTAAACACAGAAAGCTGATCTGTGTGGACCTGCTGAAAAGGATGTAGTCCTAGCTGGGCATGGTGGCACACACCTGTCATCCCAGCTACTTGTGAGCCCAAGGCAGGAGGATTACTTGGGCTCTCAATTGCCCAAGCCCAGGAATTGAAGGCCAGCCAGGGTATTATAGCCAGACCTTGTCTCTAGAAAAAAAGATCTAGTCCTTAAGATTATATGTGGAATTCTTGTGAACCAAATTAGTCTGTCTGGGTTATCTCCAAAATACAGTCCACACCCACACATTGAACACCTGTCTCCATGCTGCTGTAATCTGGCCCAAGCCTTGACATCTGATCATCTCACACTTGGTGCTCAGTAACAGCCCCCTTATTTAATGCCTCCCTGCTGCTGCTCCTGTTCCCCACAGCTCACCCTCAACAGCCAGAATGATAAAACTTAAGTGACATCACACCCCTCTCCTGCTTAATATGCTCCACTGGCTTTTATTGCACTTAAAATAATCTCCAGACTCCTTACTATGTGTGGCTTTTGGGTGTCCATGTGAGATGGTCTTTCCCTGTCTCTGTATGTAGCCTCTTCTTGTTATACTTCTCTTATTGTTATGCTCCTTTGCCGCTAGGCTTTACCTTGTCACTAATATTAGTGTATCGTTATCTTTCTCTGTCTGCTGGGTTGTAAGCTCCTTGAACAGTGCCTGAGACATAGGCTTGCTTAGTGGATTTTTACCACTTAAGGGAATACTGTCGTGAATCTTTATAATTATCAGTCTTTGTGATTCTTTTTTTGAATTCTTACGTTGGATTTGCATGCATGTAGCAAAACACATGCCTAGAAATAAGGCACTTGGAGAATTGAGACATTTTAGAAATATAACAGCTGTAGTAATTGACGCATCTTAAATACAGAATAGAACAGAGGTTGGAATACTTTTCTGTAAAGAGCCAGGGAGTAAGTAGATATTAAAGGCTTTGTGGGCCACATGGTTTCTCTCATAGCTCCTCACCTCTGCCACCATAGCAAGAAGGTAACCATAGATGGTACATGAATGAATCAACATGTGTGTTTCAATAAAATTTTTATATGTAAGCACTGAAATTTGAATTTCGTAGAACTTCCACAATAACACATTAAATATTACTATTTCTTTTTTTGTCTTCCTCCCCCACCGCCCCCAGTCATCCAAAAGCTTAAAAAATAGACTTAGCTCACAGTCCATACAAAAATTGGTGGTTTGGATGGCCCATGGGCTATAATTTGCCAGCCTCTTGGATAGAACAGCATTTTCTTCTGAGTGAGAAGTTACAGCTAATTGTTTACTTGAGAGGTTAACCAATCATCTCAGCAAATGTAGTTGTAATTCAGTTAAATAGCTACTGGCTATTCAGTTAGAAAGGGAGTGAGGATGACAGGCTGTGCAGAACCTGAACAGGGTTAAAGCTACAATGAGAAGCCATAATTTTGAGAGTTTTGCTGAGACCAGTTTCCCATCCTGTCATAATTAGAGAACCTGATACTGATTGTTTTTTAAGTTCCTAAAACCGATCTTTTTCCTTTCCTTTTTTTAGGTACACAACAAAACATTTGAATGATGAGACTACCTCCAAGCAAATTAAATCCATGCTGCAATAACAATTCTGGAATAAGCACCTGCTGTAGACAGAAGACAGTATTCTGCAATGACTGAGAATGCACAGTTTTTTAGTGATTGCAATTACTATCTCATTTATTCTTGCTTTTATTTCTTTCCTCTGTTCCTCTTCCCTCTTTTTTAATCATGTTCTTGTTCTTAAGACTTCTTTTCTGTGCCAAAATTAGTAAAGTTACACTCTGAAGGGATATCATCCTTTCAAACAGGCCATCTAAGGCAGCTAATTATGCATTGCATTGGGGTCTCTACTGAGAAAAATTCTGTGACTTGAACTAAATATTTTTAAATGTGGATTTTTTTTGAAACTAATATTTAATATTGCTTCTCCTGCATGGCAAAACTGCCTATTCTGCTATTTAAAAACCCTCAATGACTTTATTTTCTACTGCCGCCTTTTTCATGTGCAACCAAAATGAAAATGTTTAAATTAACTGTGTTGTACAAATGGTACCCAACACAAACTTTTTTTAAATTAGTAATACTTTTGTTTAAAGTTTTAAGTTTGCATTTTGACTTTTTTTGTAAGGATGTATGTTGTGTGTTTAACCTTTATTAACTAACGTTAAAAACTGTGATGTGTGCGTAGAATATTACGTATGCATGTTCATGTCTAAAGAATGGCTGTTGATGATAAAATAAAAATCAGCTTTCATTTTTCTAAGTGTGGCTTGGTTTACTGATGTTTTGTTTTTAGGCTTCTAAAGTTTTCCCCATGTATGTTTTTATGGAATGCATATATACTTTACATGATTTTTTCTTTTAGGGGAGAGCCGGGTCTTTTCATTAGAATTTTTATCATTGTCTATGTATATAATTTTAATTGCCTTTAAAATTTTGCTAAGTATATTAAGACCAGTGATCTTTTCATTAACTGGACTTTTATTCTTGATTTACTCTTGTATGGATGTAGTAATGAAAGGAAAACCGCATCCTAGCTTGATTCTCCAAGAGTGGGTAGCAACGTGAAGGCAGAGTAGCCCTTTAATCCTGGGAAGAGAATGATTATAAGAGGGACTTCCTAGGAGAAAAGCAGAGGCCACGATCTCACTAGTGGTGGAAAACTAACATGTTTTTCAGTTTGAGATCATAAAACCTAAATCATGAAATCTAAATCTCACGATTGGAGGAAACTGCTTAAAGGTTGTCTAGTTCAACCATGCCAGTGTTTTAAATATTTAGGAATATCCGAGGTATAATAAAATTTTTAAAATGCTTAACCATGGAAGAGAATCACAGAGGCTTCCATCAGACCCTTCTGAATTAATAGGGCCAGATCATGGCACACACAGCTTCTCAAGATCACATCCCTGCTGATCTCTCTGGCCCTCCTGCTCACTGCCCCTTCACTTCACACCCTGTTCTGCAGCCAGGCCCTACTGCTTGCTGTTCACAAATTGTCCCATGTGATGTCACTTCCTTAACTCTGGTCTGGCTGGTACCTGAACCTGACATTCCCTTCCTGCCCTTGTGACCATCTAATGAATGCCAGCTTTCATCTTTGAAGGGTTATCTTCTATTACCTCCTTCATGGAGCCTTCTGGATAACATTGGCCATATCCTTCTAGGCATCTTCTCAGAATAGTGTAATGGGCTGAATAGTGACCCCCAGGAGATACATTCACTGGGAACCTGCACGTGTGACCTTATTTGGAAAAAGTTTTTGCAGATGAAATCAAGGATCGGGAAATGAGATCAACCTGTGGTAGGGTGGGCCCTGAATTCAATGACCAGCTCTTAGAAAAGAAGGGGAAATAGACACACAGAGCTGAAGGCCATGTGAAGATGGAGGCAGAGATTAGAGCAATGCATCTATGAGCCAAAGAACCCTAAGAATTGGGAGTCGCTAGAAGCTAGAAAAGAAGCTTGTCACAGATTATCTCAGAGTCTCGAGAAGGAACCAACCCTACCAATATCTTGATTTCAGACATCTGGCCTCCAGGATTGTGAGGGAATAAGTTTCTGTTGTTTTAAGCCATGCAGTTTGTGGTATTTTGGTACAGCAGCCTTAAGAATCTGATACATGTATCTCGTAAAACATCTCTGATACTTACCTGCGCCTGTGGCTGTGTTTTCTGATTCTATAAGAGCCGTAGTATCTGGATACTGGAAAGTCTGCGAACTTGAGAGAAGGGCCATGTCTGATTTTCCTCTAGTGTCCCAAGGAAGGATCTTGCACAGCACCCTGATTTGGAGAGGTGCCAAGTGAATGCTTCGGTGGACTGAATGAATACAAATCAAAAATAATGACGCAGCTGGAATGGATGCAGTAAGATTGCTGTGGCCTATGCAGTTCACATAGTTCACACTCTGCATGTTGAAGAATAAGTGGACAAATCTCTTTAGCCCGGGGGCTAGCAAACCGGTCCTTGGGCCAATTTACCCACCATCTGTTTTTGTACAGCTTGTGAGCTATAAATGGTTTTTAAAAAGGTTGAATACAATGAAAAGAATAATATTTTGTGGCATGAGAAAAGCATATGAAATTCAAATTTTAGTGTTCATAAATAAAATGTTATTGGAACCTAAGCCTCACTCATTTGTTGACACATTTATCGAGACTTTTGCACAACAGCAGAATTGAGTTGTGACAAAGACCATATGGCCCTCAAAAGCTAAAATATATTTACTGTTTGGCCCTTTCCAGAAAGAATGTTCCTCTCCCTCCACTAGATCCAAGAGTAGGGTTATCTGACAACATAGTGTGATGGACGGGGAGGGCTGCAGTGTCATCAAAGGAGAGAGCGCTGCGGCCACAAGATGATTCAACTTCAGATCTAGTACTTGCTATTCAGATTGCCAGAGAGAGCAAGCGGGCATCTTCTCTGCCAACTCTATCTGTAGTTCTCATGTCTGTCCTTATTCGGGGGTAGGCATGATCTCAGCCAGTGTATTAGTACATTTTCACACTGCTTATAAATACACATCCAAGACTGGGCAATTTATGAAAGAGGTTTAATTGACTTAAAGTTGCATGTGACTGGGGAAGCCTCACAATCATGGGAGAAGGTGAAAGGCACATCTCACTTGATGGCAGACAAGAGAGTTTTTGCAGAAAAACTCCCCGTTAAAATAACCATCAGATCTCAGGAGACTTACTGTCATGAGAACAGCATGGGAAAGGCCTGCCCTCATTATTCAATGACTTCCCACTGGGTCCCTCCCACAACACGTGGGAATTCAAGATGAGATTTGGGTGGGGACACAACCAAACCGTGCCAGCCAGGATTAATTACTGCCCACTGGAGGAAGGTATGAGTCTGCTCTGGTGTGGGTAAATCCTTTGAACCCCAGTCTTGTCTCTCAAATGCACCTGGTTAGTGTGTGTCTACTCATCCTATGCCCCAGCTTTTCTTCACAATTTAGAGAAATCCATTGCCTCATCTCTTCCACCAAACATGCCCATAATTAACTCACCACTGCCCCGTTTCCACAGCCCTCAACATAGGTAAGTGGAACTTCTCAACTTGCTGGCTGCTTTAGAGATTTGGGCTAAGAAGCATTCTGGACCATTTTAAGATTGCTGCAAGTATTTTAGACTTGTCATGAGGATTAATGACATTTTTACTCAAATTTAGGTCTTTTGAGTTGAAATGTCATTCTGGTTCCATTTGAGATTGCAGTTAACTGCAGTTTTGAAGTTCTTACTGTTGGAAGCACATTTCAAACTTCAGAGTAAGATTCAATCATAGAAGATGCAATGCAAAGATCTGTGGGTCAAGGGTCAGGAGACCTAAGCCATTATCTCTTCTTTGAAACTATTTTCCTCATCAGTAAAATGAGAGAATTGAAACAGATGATCTCTAACACTGATTCCATGTCTTATATACTGTCTGCAAAGGCAGTAGTAGTGTGAATACTTAAAAGACAGGCTTTAGGCAGTGGAGTGTAGTTTATTCTGGTCTCCCTCTTTAACTCCACGTGACTTTGGGCGAGTCTCATGTGTCCTCATAACAGGGAATACTCAAAATACCTACCTCTCCAGCATGGTCCTGAGAATTGTGCTAGTTTAATGCCCACAATGTCCTATGCATATCAGAAGTTTTATTCTGGCCATCATGACATTTGACTACATTAAACGCAGTAGGTATTACATCTATTAACATGCACTGTTTCCCATTCTAGAGTACAGTAGTAGTTTCACTACTTTCCTCAGTCCATGTGGGTGCTAGGCAAACCTGCACAATTTTTGGTTTGTTTTGTTTTGAGACAGAATCTCGCTCTGTCGTCCTCCTGGCACATACAGTGAAATGTTCTGGTTGGATGTATCTAGAATGAGTCTCTAATCTCCTCTCCTCTGAGCTGTAGTGGCATTTTGTTCACCCGTCTGTGATAGCACTGGACATTGAAGCCAGCATCTTACTGCAGTGGGCACCAGGGAACCACAGAAGGTTTGTGAGCAGGGCAGCCACCCAGTGCACAGGACCCAAGGCCCACAATATATATTGAAGGACCACGAAAACATTTCACTATATTTTAAAATCAGAAGGAAAAAAAATACACTTGCAGGTCTAAGAGAATGTCTTAATGCCTAAGAAAAAAAGTATTAATGTATTCTTTATACCAACACAGTCTTAAGTGATAATTTTTCATATTTTTCTGGAGGAAAGGCCCCACGAAGGCCAAAGTGTTTGGGGTCCCTGAGAGTCACAAGCATGAGGAGCAGGAGGCTACGACCCAAGTGGGGCCTGTTTCTGGGGGTGCCAGAGCTGTGCCTGCTGGGCAGTGGGGAGGACTCAGGGAGGGGACAGCTGCGCAGGTGCCACCCAAAGTCAGGTTCCGTCTCAGGTGGGCGGGACCAAGGGAGAGGGTCTCCAAAGGCTGGAGGGCCAGAGAGGGGTGGGGTGAGGGCAGGGATGGGGAGGCGGCTACTCTAATGCCCCTTGGCCTGCCCTCCTGAGAGGGACCACCTGAAGTACCACCTAGGTCCGGGCCTCTGGCAACCCTGAACCTGAGGCTCTGGGTCGCTGCTCGCGGGCCCAGGCTGTGCCCCACACGAGGCCTTGCTGGCACCCCTGACCAGGCCACTGGAGGATTGCTTGAGCAATGTTTTTTAATTTTTTTGAAATGGAGTCTCACTCTGTCATCCAGGCTAGAGTGCAGTGGTGTGATCTCGGCTTACGGCAACCTTTGCCTCCCAGGTTCAAGCAATTCTCCTGCCTAAGCACCCTGAGTAGCTGTGATTACGGGCACCCACCACCACGTCCAGCTAATTTTTGTATTTTTAGTAGAGACAGGATTTCGCCATGTTAGCCAGGTTGGTCTCAAACTCCTGACTTCAGGTGATTCACCCTCCTCGGCCTCCCAGAGTGTGGGATTACAGGTGTGAGCCACTGAGCTCAGCCACAGCTAACTTTTTATTTTTTGTAGTGATGGGCTCTCACTGTGTTGCCCAGGCTGGTCTTAAACTCCTGGGCTCAAGTGATCCTCCTGCTTGGCCTCCCATAGTGCTGGGATTATAAGCATGAGCCACCGCACCTGGCCACAATCAATCTGAGAACATTTCATCACCCCCAAATAGACCCTCCTCCCTCCTTGCCATCCCCTTTCCCTCCCGGCCCACCCCATTCTTACTAGCACTGGCCTTGAGGCAGGAGATCAGCACGACTTGTTTTCCCCACCTTGGTCACCACCCTGCTGATCAAAGCAGAATGTATTAATAGCAAAGAAACTAGCCCACACCAGCTAGGACCAAGAAGGCCATGAAAGTGACCTCTTGTTGCTCTAATTGTTCATTATACACTAATTATAATACGTTTGCATAAGACACTCCTACCAGTGCCATAGCAGTTTATGACGTCATGGCAATAACCTGGAAGTTACCTTATATGGTTCTGGGAACTCCCTGCCCCTTTTCCAGAAAGTTTGTGAATAATCTGCCCCTTATTTAGCATATAATTAAGTGTGGGTATAAATATAGCTAGCCAGCAGTCCACCGGTGCTGCTCTGGGCCTCTCTGCCTATGGGGTAGCTCTACTTTGTGGAGCAGCTGTTTTGCTGTATGCTGTTGCTCTAATAAACATTCTTTCATCCTTTTTTTTGAGACAGGTTCTCACTCTGTTGCCTAGGCTGGAGTGCAGTGGGATGGTCATGGCTCACTGCATCCTCCCACCTCAGCCTCCTGAGTAGCTGGGACTATAGACGTGTGCCACCAGCTGAGCTAATTTTTGTATTTTTAGCAGAGACGGTGTTGCACCATGTTGCCCAGGCTGATCTTGAACTTCTGGGCTCAAGTGATCCACCCATCTTGGCCTCCCAAAATACTGGGATTACAATAGTGAACCACCACGCCCGGCTGAACTTTCTTTCTTTCACTGAAAGCTTGTTCTTGAATTCTTTCTTGGGTGAAGCCAAGAACTCTCCCCGAGTGAGCCCCAATTTTGGGGTTCACCTGCATCAGTCTCTGTGGATTTGCCCATTCTGGATATTTCATACAAGATATGGTCCTTTGTGTCTGTCATCTCTTAAGGAACAAACTTGTGTTGCTGATCAATTGCTGAGTCTTAGAAAATATCCACGGATTGACCATGGAAGATGAGGATCTGGGGCCCCCTCTCTCTGTACCATGCACAAGTCCCGTCCCTCATCTTTCCAGTGGAGTTATACTGGTTCCCCCTCAACCCACCTGGCCATGTTCCAAGGCCCCCAGTGGATGCTGGCAACCACAGATAGTAGCGACCCCTGATTCTGTTGTTTTTTCTGATCAGATAACCCCTCCAGCTACTGAGTGACTGATGGGCAAGTAGTGTAGACAGTGTGAAGATGCTCAACAGAGGGATGATTCATGTCCCCACAGGAAAGAGGAGGACAGCACAAGATTTTATTACACTACTCAAAACAGTGTGCAATTGAAAACTTATTAATTGCTTATTTTTTGAATTTTCCATTGAAGATTTTTGGGGTGACTGAAACCACTAAAGCAAAACCTTAGAGACTACTATACATCCTAATTTCCTGTGTTCATTAAAAGACTAAAAATGCTATTCATGTATTAGTAAACTGTGATTTTTTTTCCTTTCTTTGTGAATTTTTGTTTTACTTCTTTTGTCCTTTTCTTTTTGCTTTTCCCCTTGTTTTCTATGTACTTATGTAAATTAAATTCAAACTCTGCTAATACTCTCCTAATATGCTCAGATTCAAAGTATTAATTTTGCTTCCTGGAGAAATCTCTTGGGAACTCAGTATCATCTTGGGAATTCCTCTGTCTCTGATCTACATAAATCTCCTTTTCCTAGTGTCCAATGTCTTCTTATTGGATTTCTTTTAACTTTAGTATGTCACACCCTCTTATAGCTTTCTGGCAATGGAAACATGGGAAGCATTAAAAAAAAAAAAAAGGTTGGTCTGAAAATGTCCTTATTCTAGCTTCAAGCTTGGTATAGAATTCTAGGTTGGAAATAATTTTTCCTCAAAATTTAGGAAGGGATTACTTCTAATTTGGTTGTAGTTTAAAGTCATTCTCACATATGGTCTTTTGTAAGTAACTTTTCTTCTCTCCGGATTTGTACATTGTTTGAATGTTCTGAAAGTTCACAAAAATATGTTTTGTTGTCAACCCAACTTCCTTCATTTGTGTCAGGAACTTGATGGGATCTTAGATCTGGAAACTCATATCTTAAGTACGGAATATTTTCTTGAATTATTTTGTTGATGATTTCCTCTCCATTTTTAAAAATAGATGTGTTCTCTTATTTTGGGACTTGTTTCATTCAGATGTTAGGCTTACTGAACAGCTGCTCTAAAAGTCTTGTTTCTCTCCTATTTTTAATCTTCTGGGTTTTTACTCCACTTTTTAGGAAGCTACTTCAATTTCATCTTCTAACCCCTCTATTGGATATTTTATTTCTCCCATCAGAGTTTGAATTTCTAAAAGTTCTTTTTATGTTCTCTCAGTGTTCATTTAAAAATATCATCTTGTTATTATTGCAATAATTTTTTCTTCTATTTCTCTGAGGATGTTAATGATGAAAAAAATACAATATATGCTTTCTTCTTTCTGCATGCATTCCTCCGATCTGCTTTTTTGGTTTGTTTTGGTCTCTGTCTGTTTCTGAGATGTCTGGTGATCTTTCTCTGCTTCCACTTAGGAGAGGGGTGTTAAAAAGCATATTGGGAGTACTGAGCAGATGAGTGGTGCTTATTAACAGTGAGCTTTAGCAAAGGCCAGTGGTGCCGACTTGGTGGAGATTAGAATCAGTGTTTTTGAACTTTTCAATGCTCTTATCACAGAGCAATTAAACCAGAATTGTGGGGTGGACCCCAGGCATCAGTTTTGTTTTTTTTTTAAAGCTCCCCAGTGGATTCCTATCTGCACCTAGGGCTGAAACCTCTGCTAAGGGTTTCAAACTATCTGCCCCGCTGTTTCCTCAGGGAAATCAGATTCTCAGGGAAACCAGATGTCTGTATCAGTTGGTCTTTTTCTTAAACTGAGTCCCCAGGGAGGAATCTTCCAGTCTTCTGCCTGGAAGGCAAAATCCTGGCTGCTGGCCATTTGGGAACCCAGTAGAAGCCGGGCTGGATGGAAGTAGCCTTACAAGTGTAAATAATCACTTATTCCTTTCTTTTCATTTCTTTCCTTTTTTTGAGACAGGGCTTCACACCTGTTGCCCAGGCTGGAGTGCAATGGCATGATCTCAGCTCACTGCAACCTCTGCCTCCTGGGCTCAAGAGATTCTCCCACCTCAATCTCCTAAGTAGCTGGGATTACAGGAGCACACCACCGTACCAGGCTAATTTTTATATTTTTAGTGGAGATGGGAGTTTCACCATGTTGGCCACGCTGGTCTCGAACTCCGGAGCAATCCTCCTACCTTGACCTCCCAAAGTGCTGGGATTACAGGTGTGAGCCACTGTGCCTGGCCTATTCCTTTATTGTCAGTTTGATACCATTGTTCACAGCTGTGCCAGGTGATCCCCAGCCTAGTGACTCTGTCTTCTGCTCAAGTAAGGGAGGGGCAGTCTTCAGCTATGGAGTAAGGGAGATCTGAAGATCTGATCTGTTTCTTAACAATACTTTTTCAAAGATTATTTTAGCCTCTGTGCCCCTGACCCCCAATTTCCTCCAATGACCCCCTCCCTGAGATACTGGATCCTCTGGAGGACTCTGCAGTCTGTGGCCTGCAAGAAACGGGCTGCACAGCAGGAGGTGAGTGGTGGGTGAGTGAGTGAAGCTTCATCTATATTTAGAGCCACTCCCCATCACTCACATTAGCACCTGAACTCCACCTCCTGTCAGATCAGCAGAGGCATTAGATTCTCATAGGAGCATGAATCCTCTTGTGAACTGTGCATTTGAGGGCCCTAGGTTGTGTGCTCCTTATGAGAATCTAATGCCTGATGATCTGTCACTGTCTCCCATCACGTCAAGATGATGGCTCCCACTGATTCTACCTTATAGTGAGTTGTATAATTATTTCATTATATATTACAATGTAATAATAATAGAAATAGGCCGGGCGCGGTGGCTCAAGCCTGTAATCCCAGCACTTTGGGAGGCCGAGACGGGTGGATCACGAGGTCAGGAGATCGAGGCCATCCTGGCTAACCCGGTGAAACCCCGTCTCTACTAAAAAATACAAAAAACTAGCCGGGCGAGGTGGTGGCACCTGTAGTCCCAGCTACTCGGGAGGCTGAGGCAGGAGAATGGTGGGAACCCGGGAGGCGGAGCTTGCAGTGAGCTGAGATCTGGCCACTGCACTCCAGCCTGGGCGATAGAGTGAGACTCTGTCTCAAAAAAAAAAAATAATAATAATAGAAATAAAGTGCACAATAAATGTAATGCACTTGAATCATCCTGAAACCATTCTCCCAACATCTGTGGAAAAATTGTCTTCCAGGAAACTGGTCCCTGGTGTCAAAAATGTTGGGGACTACTGCTCTCTAGGCTCTAGGGGAGAATACTTCCTTGCCTCTTCCTGGCTTCTGGTGGATGCCGGCATCCTTGGTGTTCCTGGGCTTGTATGCATCACTCCAACCTCTGCCTCCATCTTCACATGGCCTTCTCTTCTCTCAGGGTCTCTGTATTTCCATCTGCTCTTCTGTAAGGACACCAGTCATTGGATTAGGGCCCACTTTCACTCAGGACTCAGGATGTCCTGTTAAAGAAAAATTTATTCAAGACTCTTATTAAAGAATGGTTTGAAGGACTTTATACAGGACCATTGCCATAGACATAGGGACCCCTAAAGTGGGGTTTTGCAGTAGAGGAGAGAGATTAGGCTTAACAACAAATACAACAAAGGAAAGTGGGAATTTATAGTCAAGTAACAGAGTAGTGGGGTCTGTGGATGGAAAATTGTTTAGAGGAAACATCAGGGGAATTCTTGCTAAACAGACTGATATGGTTTGGCTGTGTCCCCACTCAAATTTCATCTTGAATTATACTTCCATAATTCCCACGTGTTGTGGGAGGGAGCTGGTGGGAGATAATTTTAATCTTGGATGGGGCAGTTTCCCCCATAGTGTTCCCATATTAGTAAATAAATCTCACTAGATCTGATGGTTTTATCAGGGATTTCTGCTTTTGCATCTTCCTCATGTTCTCTTGCCACCACCTTGTAAGAAGTGCCTTTCACCTCCCACTATGATTCTGAGATCTCCCCAACCATGTGGAATAATAGTAAGTCCAATTAAACTTCTTTTTCTTCCCAGTCTTGGGTATGTCTTTATCAGCAGTGTGAAAATGGACTAATACAGTAAATTATTACTAGTAGAGTGGGACATTGCTGAAAAGATATCCAAAAATGTGGAAGTGACTTTGGAACTGGGTAACAGGCAGAGGTTGGAACAGTTTGGAGGGCTCAGAAGAAGACAGGAAAATGCGGGAAAGTTTGGAACTTCTTAGAGACTTGTTGAATGGCTTTAACCAAAAGCCTCATAGTGGACAATAAGGTCCAGGCTGAGGTGGTCTCAGATGGAGATGAGGAACTTGTTAGGAACTGGAGCAAAGGTGACTTTTGTTATGTTTTAGCAAAGAGACCAGCAGTATTTTGCCCCTGCCCTGGAGATTTGTGGAACTTTGAACTTGAGAGAGATGATTTAGGGTATCTAGTGGAAGAAATTTCTAAGCAGCAAAGCATTCAAGAGGTGACTTGGGTGCTGTTAAATGCATTCAGTTTTATAAGGGAAACAAAGCATAAAAGTTTAAAAAATTTGCAGCCTGACAATGTGATAGAAAAGAAAAACCCATCTTCTGAGGTGAAATTTAAGCTGGTTGCAGAAATTTGCATAAGTAACAAAGAGTCAAATGTTAATCCCCAAGACAATGGGGAAAATGTCTCCAGGGCATGTTGGATGTCTTCCCAGGGGCCTAGGAGAAAATGACTTAATGGGCTGGGCCTTGCTTTGTGCAGCCTAGGGACTCCGTGCCCTGAATCCCAGCTGCTTCAGCCGTGGCTGAAAGGGGCCAACGTAGAGCTCACGTCATGGCTTCAGAGGGTGCAAGCCCCAATCCTTGGCAGATTCCACGTGGTGTTGAGTCTGTGAGTGAACAGAAGTCAAGAACTGGAGTTTGGGAACCTCTGCCTAAATTTCAGAAGATGTACATAAATGCCTGGATGGCCAGGGAGAAGTTTGCTGCAGACGTGGGACACTCATGGAGAACTGCTAGGGCAGTGCAGAAGGGAAATGTGGGGTTAGAGCCCCCACACAGAGTCTCTACTTGGGCATTGCCTAGTGGAGCTGTGAGAAGAAAGCCATTGTCCTCCAGACCCCAGAATGTTAGATCCACTGACAGCTTGCACTGTGTGCCTGGAAAAGCCTCAGACACTCAACTGACCAGCCCATGAAAGCAGCCAGGAGGGAGGCTGTACCCTGCAAAGTCACTGAAGCAGAGCTGCTCAAGGTCATGGGAACCCACCTCTTGCATCAGCTGACCTGTTGTGAGACCTGGAGTCAAATGAGATCATTTTGGAGCTTCAAAATTTGACTGCCCTGCTGGATTTTGGACTTGCATGGGCCCTGTAACCCCTTTGTTTTGGCCAATTTCTCCCATTTGGAATGGCTGCATTTACGCAATACTTGTATCCCCATTGTATCGAGGAAGTAACTAGCTTGCTTTTGATTTTACAGGATCATAGGTGGAAGGGGCTTGCCTTGTCTCAGATGAGACTTTGGACTGTGGACTTTGGGGTTAATGCTGAAATGAGTTAAGACTTTGGGGAACTGTTGGGAAGGCATGACTGGTTTTGAAATGTGAGAACATGAGATTTGGAGGGGCCAGGGGCAGAATGATATGGCTTGGCTCTGTGTCCCCACCCAAATCTCATCTTGAATTGTACTCCCATAGTTCCCACGTGTTGGGGAGGGACCTGGTGGGAGATAATTCGAACCCTGGGGGTGGTTCCCTTCATAGTGTTCTCGGGGAAGTGAGTAAGTCTCATGAGATCTGACGGTTTTATCAGGGGTTTCCACTTTTGCATCTTCCTCATTTTGTCTTGCCACCACCATGTAAGAAGTGCCTTTTACCTCCCACCGTGGGTCTGAGGCCTCCCCAATAATGTGGAACTGTGAGTTCAATTAAACTTCTTTTTCTTCCCAGTCTCAGGTATGTCTTTATCGGCAGCGTGAAAACAGACTAATACACGGACTCAACAGGATTCTTGCTGAGGGCAGGCCAAAGTGATCACACATCACCTGGGGTGTGGTGGGCAATGAGGAATTTGGTCAGATATTGAGGGTGCCCAGATATTGAGGGTGGGGGGTTCTGGCTAAACTGACTTAGTAGGATTCTTCATAAAACTGCGATAATGCAGGACAGATATGGAAGTCCAAAAGTCAAAGCCTGGTTGGGAAGACAATTAAGAGGAGCCTGACTAAAGTTTGGTTAAGGAGAAACTCTTCGTCAGACCTCATTTTAGTTTAATTATATCTGCAAAGACCCTATTTCCAAAAAAGGCCACATTCTGAGATCCCTGATAGAC
This sequence comes from Piliocolobus tephrosceles, assembly GCF_002776525.5. Classification (NCBI taxonomy): domain Eukaryota; kingdom Metazoa; phylum Chordata; class Mammalia; order Primates; family Cercopithecidae; genus Piliocolobus; species Piliocolobus tephrosceles. Next base: position 133,419,976 of record NC_045440.1, on the reverse strand, counting down.
AGATTTTTGTGGGGGTGACACTAATCAACCCAGTGCAATATCTTTATACACATTTTTCTGAAGAAAAAAAAAAAATAATACCAAGATAGTGTCTTTTAAAAAATCCTCTGTATTTCTTGATTTTCTCATTCCCTTCCCACCCAATTTAGGTAAAAAAATGGACTCTGTTCATTGTCTCAGGGGAAGGAGGGAGCAGGGCAGAGAACATGGGGGCTGGGGAGGCTGCCAGATTTTGCACCTAAAGGTCTCTGAGCCAGAGAAGGAGGGCATTCGGGGGTAGCTGCAGAATGCCTTCTCCTGAGTCTCACTGCTGAGGCCTGGGGTATCTTCATGTGCCATGTCATTTCTTTTGAGATGAATGAGGCAGGGAGAGAATGCTTTAGAATAATGTCATCACCTGGGGGGTGGAAGGGAGGAATGGAAATAAACACATGGCCTGTTACTGACTGATACTAATTAAAATTTGAATCATTCTTTACACTTCATAATTATTTTCACATCCACAATCACATTCAAATGTCATGATAATTCTGTTACTGAAGTAGATGAGTAAAATATAATGAAGGTTATCTTAATTTTACAGAGGAACAGAGAGGTTGAGAGACTCAACTAAGGACACATGGCAGTACTAGGGTGTGAATTCTTTTCTTGTTTTCCTTTACTCTAAATCAGTTCTACCCAATAAAAATATAATATAAGCCACATATACAATTAAAATTTTCTGGTAGCTACATTTAAGTAAAAGCAAATAAAATTAATGTACTATGTGACATTTTATTTAACCCAACATATTAAAAACATTTCACCACATCATCAACATAAAAATATTAGTGATGTCTTTTACATTTACTATGTTTTCTCATACTAAACCTTCAAAATCTGGTATGTAGTTTAGTCTTCCAGCACATCTGAATTTGGGATAGGTACACTGCAAGTGATTAATAGCCACGTGGGCTAATTGCTATTGAACCGGACAACACAGATGTAAACCATGCGCTATTCTAATTGCATTATCCTACTTACCCGTGAAGAACAAAGAGAAAAAAAAGCTATTGAAATATCAAGTAGTACAGGAACAGAAAAGGCTTGTGTCTTCGCTGGTTGCCCCAGGCTGAAGTGACTGTGACCATCTCATATGAAACACATCTTGTCTTGTATAATAATTGTTGTGCTTTTGTGTATTCTAGCAATGGATGCCCCAATTTTCTTCTATACGCTTCTGATTTGAAATTTTCTGTCCTCAACTCACCAGGAATTTTGGAAGATCCAGATATTCCATTATTTTGGCACCTGGCCTTCCTCTCCCTACCTGCCTCTTGCCCTTTGTGTATCAAGTATCCTGATATCTCTCTCTTTCTCTTTATATATGTAAAAGCAAGAGAGAGAGAGAGAGAGACAGACAGACAGACAGCGTCTCACTCTGTACCCAGGCTGGAGTGCAGTGGCGCAATCACGGCTCACTGCAGTCTTGACCTGCTGAGCTCAGGTGATCCTCGCATCTCAACCTCTCGAGTAGCTGGGACCACAGGTGCACCCAGCTAATTTTTAAATAAAAAAAATTTAAAAGCCTCCTGGGTGGCAGGACCACCATGCCTGGCTAAGTTTTAACTATTTTGTAGAGATGGGTAATATGGTTAGGCTTTGTGTCCCCACCCATATCTCATCTTGAATTATAATTCCCGTAATCCCCATGTGACAAGGGAGAGATCAGGTGGAGGTAATTGAATCTTGGGGGCAGTTTCCCACATGCTGTTCTCGTGATAGTGAGTTGTCACGAGAGCTGATGGTTTTATAGGGGGCTCTTCTCCACCTTCTCTCTGCACTTCTTCCTGTCGTCTGGTGAAGATGGCGCCTTGCTTCTCCTTCACCTTCTACCATAATTGTAAGTTTCCTGAGGCCTCCCCAGCCATACTGAACTGAGTTAATTAAACCTCTTTCCTTTATTACCCAGTCTTGGGCATTTATTTGTAACAGTATGAAAACGAACTAATACAACAGGGTTTTACCATGTTGCCCAGGCTGGTCTTGAACTCCTGAGCTCAAGCAATCTGCCCGCCTCGGCCTCCCAGAGTGCTGAGCTTACAGGCTGTGAAGTACTGTGTCCTGTGCATCCTGATATTTTTGTTGCTAAAAATTAAGGGCTATATGAGGACACCTGACCATCTCCCATCCAAAATCAGGAGTCTCCATCTATTTACTGCAGTGGCTGTCAAACATTAGCTGCATCAGAATCACCAGGAGGGCTCGCCCCCAGAGTTTCTGAGCAGGTCCAGGATGGAGCTCCAGAAGGTGCAGGTCTAACAAGCTCCCCCCCGACCCCGCCGGGAGGCTGGTGCTGCTGCACTTCGAGAACCAGGACAGAGGTGGCTTGGGGTCAGCCTGAGAGTGGAGGGGATTCTGTTCTGTCCAAACCCTGTCCGCCAGCTCCGACCGCCTTAACTGACCCAGAGTCCCTCCGTGTGACCCCTCAGGCCCAGATTATCTTCTGCTTGAAGAAGTGCTTTTCCTGCTGTTAGTTCCATAAAGAGGCACCGTTTGAGCCAAAGTAACTGCACCCGCGGACCGATCTGAGCCCATCCTAGGGACTCCCCGACCAGGCCTGTTTGGATGGGAGAGGCTTGGGGAACCCGAGTGTAAAGTTCCCTGGAGGCCATCCTGGAACAGTTTTGTATACGAACACAAGCTCCCGCTTTCTGAGTGCGAAGCGCCAGCCAGGTGCTTCATATGTCTCAGCGGATTTACAACAACGTGATGAGGTTGACTAGTATCCCTATTTTAACAATAGGAATTTGAAGCACAGGTTCAATTACTTGCCCCTGACACAACTGGTAAGTGACAGCGCTAGGGTTTGCACCCAGGGAGTCTAGCTATGAAGTTTGCAGTCTTAACCTCTGTGCTATACTTAAAAACAAATGAACAAAAAGCCACCATCAATAAAATCCAGTTTCAAAGTCGCTGAGAAAATAGTGCATCTTTATTGCTGCTCTCTGCTGCCGCCCTGCGGTTACACATTGAGAAACAGTTTCCGCCTGAGCCTTCCTGTGTAGTCCGAGTTAACAGAGCAGGAAGAAATAACCTACAACAGGGAGGAGCCGATGGTGAGTTGGCAGAGCAGGGGTGGGGGCCACAGGCGTCTGGCAAGGACAGCTCCAGGGTGGCTGTCTGCGCTTGTGGCCACTGCTAATGCGGCTGATGAGAGTGACCTGCAGTGCCGGGTTTCGATGAGGACTGCCAGTTCTCATGCCATTCCTGCACCTTGCATTTGTTCTCCAGTTCTCTCCAACTGTAACATCTGGGTTGCGGGCCGGTGCAGTGGCTCACGCCTGTAATCCCAACACTTTGGGAGGCCGAGGTGGGTGGATCACTTGAGGTCAGAAGTTCGAGACGAGCCTGGCCAACATGGTGAAACCCCGTCTCTACTAAAAAATAGGAAAATTAGCTGGGCGTGGTGGTGCGTGCCTGTAATCCCAGCTACTCGGGAGGCTGAGGCAGGAGAATCGCTTAAACCGGGGAGGTGGAGGTTGCAGTGAGCTGAGATCGCACCACTGCACTCCAGCCTGGGTGACAGAGTGAGACTCTGTCTCAAAAAAAAAAAAAAAAAAAAAAGAAAAGAAAAAATGAAAAAGATCTGGGTTTCCAGCTACCCGCCTCACAACAGACAGCACAGGGCTTGCATTTGGTTTCCCCTTTGTTGTGGTCTGAATGTGTGTGTCTCCTCCAAAATTCACACTGAATCCCTCGCAGTAGTACTTGGAAATGAGGCCTTTGGACAGTATTTGGAAATGAGGTCTTTGGGAGGTAACGAGTTAGATTACGTCATGAGGGCGGGGCTCTCATGATGGGATTAGTGCCTTTATAGGAAGGGACTCCAGAGAGCTTGTCTCCAGAGCTCTCACTGTCTCCACCAGAGGACACAGTGAGAAGGTGGACTTCTACAAGCTACGACAAGAGCCGTCACCAAAACCTGACCATGGTGGCAGATCCATCTTGGACTTCCACCTTCCAGAACCGTGAGAGAGAAATTTCCATTGTGTAAGCCACTAAGTCTACGGTATTTTGCGATGGAATCTGTCTTCGCCGTAGCATGGATGTTCACAACCAGGTTCATAACCAGGTTGGGCTCCGTGACACCCTTAGTGGGAGATCTACATAGAGAGATGGAGGAGTAGGCAGTGCTGCCTTTCTGTTTAGGAATAAAGGTGTGTGTTTGGCTGGAGCTTCTCTCGTGCAGTGTCTCGGGGACCCGAGGAAGATTCATAAGAAGAGGATGTCCTGCCTTGAGCTGGTGGCCGGTGTTCCTTGACCACTGACGGCTTCCTCCCCTGGCCACTGAGCCAGGGCACTATGTAGGCCTGACCTCTACCTCACCTCCTCAAGTGTTGCTGGGGCTACACCTGGGGTTTTCAATCTACTGCTCTTTAAGCACAGCAGAGCCAGAGTCAGAGAAGCCTTAGTTTGAACCGCAGCTCTGTTTCTCACCAACTTCATGACCTTTGGAAAGTTATTCTCTCCAATAATGGGTGGGACGGTGGGAGGAAAGGCCTCAGTATGCATTCCTGGGATCATTGGTCTCTGACTCTGCTGTGAGAGCCTGGGACAGGCTTCCTTGCCCAGCTCAGTCACCAACCCCTCTGGTGACATGGAAGGCACTGCCGCTACCTCACTTCTCTGAGCTTCAGAGAAGCAAAGGTGTAGGCTAGGTGATCTCTAATTACCTTCTAAAAATAGATAACACAACTCCTGTGAACTCCTGACTTTTTCTTCTTGTGTTCTCCATGTAAGGTCGAGGATTCCACTCAAGACCATGGTTAACTGGAAGCAGTTCTGGCCTCAGATGTAAGTACCAGCTCTGTCTCTGAATGCTGTGCCATCCCAATCAGGTCCCTTGACCTCTATGTACTTTGAGGTCTGGCCAAGGATGATACTTGTCCTATCTATTTCATAGGTGTCGCATGAGGATGCAATGAGATGATGAATGGGAAAGGTCTGAGTAGGCCAAAGCTGTGGGGAGACAGAGTCTCCCTCTGTAGCTCAGGCTGGAGTACAACCTTGGCTCCCTGCAACCTCTGCCTCCAGGTTCAAGCAGTTCTCCTGCCTCAGCCTCCTGAGTAGCTGGGATTACAGGTGCCCACCATCACGCCCAGTTAATTTTCGTGTTTTTGTAGAGACGGAGTTTCACTATGTTGCCCAGGCAGGTCTTGAACTCCTGACCTCAGGTGATCCACCTCTCTCGACCAAAGTGCTGGGATTACAGGCGTGAGCCACCATGAGTGGCCATGCCAAGACCTTCATGTAACTTTAGTGAGGGTCCCCTATCCCTGGTGCTGAATCAGTTTCTCTCTCGCTGTCTCTTTCTCTTCCCCAACTTCTCTCTCCTTGGAGAGACAGTATAGTATAGTAGTGACTGTGGGATGAGATAAGCATTGGTTTGAATCCCAGCTCTGACTCTTACCAGTTTCATGATCTTTGGAAAGTTATTGACCCCTGTGAGTCCAGGCGTCCTCATTTGTAGGATGGGGATTCTCTCTCTTAACTGGATGGAAGATGAAATGTATTGCTGTGTGAAAGTGTCCAGCATGTAATTTAGCACATGGTAGATACTTAGTAAACACAAATTCTCTTCTCCTCTCTTCTTTTTCAAAGGTGAAAGTGAGACTTTCTGGATCTTATATTCAGATATTCAGTAGGAGATGAGGTTGTATTATTTTTCTTAATTGAGGATTATTTGGTTACAAAAGATAACTGCCTTAAGGGAGAAAGGGAACATAAGAATATACAAGGGATGTTAAATAGCAATTTTTTAAAATAGTAGCAGAAGTTACCAAAAGGCAAGGACATGGATGGCAAGCGAGAGAGGATGAATCTGTTCTCAGCTCGGCAAACTCTCCTGTCACTCATAACTGACTGCTGTAGAGGTGCTAGGAACAGGAGTGAGTCAATTCTAAAAGATGACACAAAAAACCTTCAGCTTGTAGAACAGGGGAGGGGAGAAGTGTGTGCTGCCCAGGGCATGACCCCGATCTTCCCTTGAAAGCAGAGCTCTCCCTGGCCACTTCCGTGCCCCACCAGAGACATGAGAAACTTCTGGGTTTTTTTTTGTTTGTTTGTTTTCCCCTGGGTGGAAAGAAAAAATAAATGTGAAACACCCAGAGCTAATTATTGTGGTTTAAAAAGCAAACAAAAAACACCCCAGAACATTTTCTTTTTTTTTTTTATTTTGAGACGGAGTCTTGCTCTGTCGGCCCGGGCTGGAGTGCAGTGGCCGGATCTCGGCTCACTGCAAGCTCCGCCTCCCGGGCTCCCGCCATTCTCCTGCCTCAGCCTCCCGAGTAGCTGGGACTATAGGCGACGCCACCTCGCCCGGCTAGTGTTTTTTTGTATTTTTTTTTTTTTTTTTTTTTAGTAGAGATGGGGTTTCACCGGGTTAGCCAGGATGGTCTCGATCTCCTGACCTCGTGATCCGCCCGTCTCGGCCTCCCAAAGTGCTGGGATTACAGGCTTGAGCCACCGTGCCCGGCAGAACATTTTCAATATAGGTGAAAACAGAAAATACGAATGAGACATGATCTCCTGGGGAGCAGGAGGAAGCTGAAGTGTCCTTTTCCACTTCATAGGCTTTGAGCCCAAGCCTTAGTCGATCTTTCCGTCTCATCTGCTTGGGTGGGACATTAGAGATACAGGAGATGGGATGTGGGGAGGGAAAGACTGGCTCCTGGGAAGAGAGAGGTGACTGGGAGGGCAAGTGTTGGGGACAGCAAAGCTACCTAAGTGAAAGGTGGCTGTCACATCTGTGACCCTGCTCTCACAGCGAGAGGGCTTGCCTAGGCTCTGAGTCACTTTTTTCTCCCCCAGGCAAGGCAGGCTAGCACTCTCAAGGAACTGAAGACTCCTGAGGAGGGAATCCTTACCCTCCCTGCTCTTGGGGGGGTCTCCAGGATGCTGAATGAAACGGCCCAGAGGCTGGGACTCTGAGGCTGGAGGCTGGAGTCATCCACCTCCAAGGATACCTTCCATGATCAATGGCCGGTTACTTTCCAGGCCTCAGGGTTGGTCTGCATTACTGGTGAGTTATCCCAGTGAGCACCCTGATCTTGGAGAGAGGTGTGATGTGAGGATGAAAGATCACAATATGGGAAGGGCTTTGGAGACGTGGCATATGACCCATTTCTTTCATGAGGTCAAGGGCCAATCTTGTGACTCTTCCACCCTTCCCCAAAATCACTGTCACCCATTACAGCTTCAAGGAGGTAGACGAGGTAGGGTCTTGGGTTGAGCCGTGGATTGCATGAGTTCTCTCCCAGCTCATTTAGGATGGCACTGCCAAGGCCATCCAAAGAATCTGAGGGACCCGGTTCTAACTACAGGAGGTAAATATTATTGGTAATAATCGTAATACCATAAATCATATAATTTGCTTATATCTTCTGTATCTATAGGTGATAACCAAGGGGTGAAGGTGAGGGCTCTCTACCTCCCCCAGGAAATTTCAAGCAGCCTCCTTATGTGGGGGCTGCGCTCCCTGGCCCTGATTATGTCTTGGGCCAGAGTCCCCTGTCCTTCTCTTTGCTCTGGCATCTTGCTCATTCCTCCTCCCCCCATATATCTTGGTGGTCATATCTCCCAAAGCTTTGATCTCCCTAGGCAGCTGTGAAACCCCTCACTGTCCATGATGTCCTGTAGAGCTCCTCTCTCCCCAAGCATGACCAGGATACTATAGAACATGACACCTTGAAGGTTTGTTGAGAGCTGGGCCAGTGCCTCCTTTTCTTGAGAAAAGTCATCTTGTAGATGCTTGAAATCTGCCTCAGGCATCAATACCAATCAGAAAGTGGTCACAGTTCCTTGGTGAGAGAACATCCCTGAAATGCTATGTTACTCCCCATCAGTATGAGCCAGGCACCTCCATTCCTTTAGGTATCAACCAGAAACCTCTTTGCAGATGGCATGTTGGAGCTCTGTGTGCATCCACAATTGTTTTGGAAGGAGAAAGCACTGCTCCCTCACCAAGACTTGTCTCCTCTCCCTCTTTCTCTCTTCCATTTCCCTCTTCTCCTCTTTCCAAGTCCCTCTTCTTCCCCCTTATTTCTTACCTCTATCCACTATGAGAGAGGTAGAGCCCCAGGTAGCCCCCAACCCAACACACACACCTCTATCCTAGAGTTCAGAGGAGAAAGGTTGGATTCCCTGTGTCCCCAAGGGTTGTGGATGGTCAGAGCTAGGTGAGAATGGCAGGTGGTGTAGGAGCCTGTCTGGGAAAGGTTCCTTGTGGGTCACTGGGGGCTGGGCCCCCAGCAGGGCTCTTAGGAGCATCTGTATTAGGCTGTTTTTTGCATCACTATAAACCAATACCCGAGGTTGGGTAATTTATAAGGAAAAGAGGTTTCTTTGGCTCACAGTTCTGCAGGCTGTACAGGAAGCATGATGCCAGCATCTGTTTCTGATGAAGGCCTCAGGAAGCTTCCAATCATGGCAGAAGATGAAGGGGAGCCAGCATGTCACATGACAAGAGTGGGAGCAAGGCAGAGAGAAGGGGGAGGTCCTAGACTCTTTTAAACAACCAGATCTCATGTGAGCTAACTGAGCAAGAGCTCACTTATCACCAAGGGGATAGAGCTAAACCATTCGTGGGAGATCCGCCCCCATGGGCAAGTCGCCTCCCACCAGGTCCCACCTCCAATGCTGGGAATCACATTTCAACACGAGATTTGGAGGGTACTAACATCCAAATCATATCATTTCACTCCTGGTCCCACAAATCTCAGGTCCTTCTCACATTTCAATATATATTCATACCTTCACAGTAGTCCCCCAAAGCCTTAACTCATTCCAGTATTAACTCAAAAGTCCCATGTCTCAAAGTCCAAAGTCTCATCTGGAGATGAGCTCCTTCTGCCTAGGAACCTGTGAGATCAAAAACAAGTTACTGACTCCCAAGACACAATGGGCGTACAGGCGTCGAGTATACATTCCCATTCCAAAAGAGAGAAATTGACCAAAATAAAGGGGTAATAGGCCCCATACAGGTCTGAAACCCAGCAGGGAAGGCATTACATATTAAAGCTCCAACATAATTCTTGACTCCATGTGCTGCATTCTGGTGCAAGGGATGGGATCCCAAAGTCTTGGGCAGCCCTCATGTCTGCTTTCATGGGTTGGAGTTGAGTGCTTGCAGCTTTTCCCGGCAGAGGGCGTAAGCTGCATGAAGCTACCATTCTGAGGTCTGGAGACAGTAGCCCCCTTCCCACAGCTCTACTAGGCAGTGTCCTGTTAGCAACTCTGTGGGCTCCAAAGCCACATTTCCCCTTGGCACCACTCTAGTAGAATTTCTCTTTGGGGGGCTCTGCCCCTGTGGCAGATTTCTTCCTGGGTACCCAGGCTTTTCCATACATCCTCTGAAATCTAGGTGGAAGCTGTCAAGCCTTCTTCACACTTGCATTCGGAGCATCTGCAGACTTAACACCATGTGGAAGCCACCAAGGCTTAAGGCTTGTGCTCTCAGGTACAGCTTGTGGCCCAAGCTGTACCTGGGCCCCTTTGTGCCAAGGAAGGAGCTGGAGTGGCAAGGATGAGGGAAGCCATGTCCTGAGAATGTGCAGGGCTGCGGGACCCTGGGCCTGGTCTATGAAACCATTATTTCCTCCTAGGCCTCTGGGCCTCTAATGGGAGGGGCTCTCAGATGACTTCTGAAATGGTGTTGAGGCCTTTATTAGGCTGTTCTTGCATTGCTATAAAGAAATGCTCGAGACTGGGTAATTTATTTTTTCAAAAAGAGGTTTAAATGGCTCATGGTTCTGCAGGCTGTACCGGAAGTGTGGTGCCAGCATTTGCTTCTGGTGAAGGCCTCAGGAAGTTTCCAATTATAACAGAAAGTGAAGGGAAGCCAGTGTGTCACATGGCAAGAGCAGGAGCAACAGAGAGAGATATTAATAGAAGGGAGAGGTCCCAGACTGTTTTAAACAACCAGATTTTGAATGATCTAACTAAGTGAGAACCCATTTATCACCAAGGGAGTGGAACTAACCCATTTGTGAGAGACCCACCCCCTGTTCCCCGGGGCCCCGACGATACAATTACCTCCCACGAGGCTCCACCTCCAACATTAGGAATCACATTTCAACATGAGATTTGGAGGAGACAAATACCCAAGCGATATCAGCAGGGGGTCAGGGCTCAGCAGGGCCCAGGGTCCAGGCAGAGGACCTGCCCAGCTCTGAAACTCCCCTACTTAAAAGATTTTATACTTATTGTCATCTGAGATGAAAAGACTGGCTGGAAGAAGGAGCCACCTAGTTAGGAAAGCCAAAGGATGCTGAGGTCATTGCTGCTTAGTCTTTCATGGGCTCTGTGCTGCAGCCTCCCTGGCTGCCTCTGTCACACCAGGTTGTGGCAGCTTTTCTCAGTGTGGCCTGGCTCCCCACCCCTGGCATTAGAGTCATCTGGAATGATTGTTAAATTTATCTCTGACTTCACTGTATCTTCTGAATCAGGCTCTCTGAAAGAAAGCCTTACAACCTGCATATTTTATTTTATTTTATATTATTTTATTTTATTTTGATGGAGTCTTGCTTTGTCACCCAGGCTGGAGTGTAGTGGCATGACCTTGGCTCACTGCAACCTCCGCCTCCCAGGTACAAACGATTCCCCTGCCTCAGCCTCTCAAGTAGCTGGGATTATAGGCATGTGCCACCACACCAGGCTAATTATCGTATTTTTTTAGTAGCGATGGGGTTTCACCATGTTGGCCAGGCTGGTCTTGAACTCCTGACCTCAAGTGATCAACCTGCCTTGGCCTCCCAAATTGCTGGGATTATAGGTGTGAGCTACTATGTCCAGCCGGAACCTACATTTAAAATAGGCCCTTCTGGTGATCATTCTGCCCTCTAACACTGGAGAACTGCCTTTGTAAGGTAAAGAAGATTGGCTTCCTCCCTCCCTTGTCATGCAGGCTTGTCCTCCTGTTGCCCTTGGTCTTGCTGTCATGGGGACTGCTTCCCTCCTCCACTCCCAAGCCCGCCGTCGTCTTAGATGATTTCAAATCTATGGAGAGAAATGTATTGATGTCTGAGGATAGCATAAGACTGAAAGTTAAGTGTTCAGGAAGGGAAAAGAGCCTTTGAAAGGGACAGGATAGAATCCAATAAAAAGAGACCCCACAGACCGTGGTGTCTTGGTATCCCAGGAGAAGAGAGTTCCTGTGATGGAGTGATCAAGCCGTGTTTGTTAGTGGCTTATAAGTAAATTCACCAGAGGGTGGCCTGCAGTGGTTATGGTGTATGGTAATGCCAGGGGAGGAAGTGGCAACCCAGTGTGTAAATGACTCTTGAAATATGTCGGCTATGAGGGGACAATGGGTGGGAGGACTTGGAGAAGAGGGTTTATGGCAGAGACCTGAGCGTGTTGTCAGGTGAGGGGAAAGATCCTGTTGAACTGGATAAGGTGAAGATAAATTGGTATCAGTTGCATTGCTGGACATGCAACTCCATTCCTTGCATCAGCCAGGGAGAGAAGGTCTCATTTCCATTATTTGCAAGAGAAGGCTGTGTAAGGAAATTAAAATTAAGGCTAATTCTCCCAGTTGAACATAAGGGAAGAGGGTTTCCTGGCCTCCTTTTTCTTAAATTTAGAAAACTTGTAAGTACTTTCTCTTCTCTTTGAAATGTATAGGTAAGGCGTGGTGGCTCACGCCTGTAATCACAGCACTTTGGGAGACTGAGGCAGGTGAATCGTTTGAACTCAGGACTTCAAAACTAGCCTGGGCAACACAGTGAAACACTGTCTCTACAAATAATACAAAAATTAACCGGGTGTGGTGTTGTGTACCTGCAGGTCTGGCTATCTGGGAGGCTGAGATGGGAGGATCGCTTTTGCCTGAGAGTTAGTGACTGCAGTGAACTGCGATTGCACCACTGCAATCTAGCCTGGGTGACAAAGTGAGGTCCTGTCTCAGAAAAAAACATTTATATAAATCCTTTTGAAAACTAGATAGGTTATTTATCAGCTTGCTGACTCAGGAATGTCTTTCTCAAGGATCTGAGAACCTGTCTTTCAAATGGAAACAACCCTATCTTCTATTTCCTGTGGGAAGACAGGACCCCAACTGGGTGCGGTGGGGAGGGGGTGTATCTTATTTCACATTGCAAAATTACCTCCTGTCATAAAGATATTAGAGATTTGTTTTTTCTCTGGATAAAGCCAATTTGCTAACAGGTGGTCACACCAATTACCAGGTGAATCTGGGATGCGCCGTGTCTGACAGATGGTGCCGTCAGATCCTCATACTTGGGGACTAGTTGTTGCTTATCTTGAAAACAAGTATGTAATTGGTGATATCTGCTTGTATATATAAAGAATACAGTTTTATCCTTGTCTTTGCAGTCTCTTAGTGGATTGCTTGTGGTTTAATGTTTATTCAATTAAAAAAAGTGTTTTCTTTTTCTACTACCTATGGACACAGGTTTTCTGGGTTGGAAGAATATTTCGTTTTTAATTATATTTTCCCAACAGCTGATACTTAAAGAGGGATTCGAATTTCCTCTGAAGTTACACAGCAGAGGCTATTGGAAATTATTGAACATTTCCGCACATTATTTTCCTTCTTGACTTGCTATGAGGGTTAAGTCCTTGGTGTCGGGCCAGTGTTTCCTTCACTGGCACAATCCAGGTTGGTTTCCTTGTTCCCTAGGCCCGGATTGTGTTCAGAGACGCCTCGCTCGCCTCCTAGTGGTCAGGTCGTGACTTGCAGGCTCTGCTACCAAGTTAACCTTCTGACTTCATTCACTTCCCGCTTGTCAACACATACGAAATATGCTGTTTTTGAAAATGGAGTTTCTTTTCTTTCCCTCTCTAAATTAAAATCACCGTATGGTTCACCATGATCTTGAAGAGCACCACTATTTCCTGCTGCCCTTGGCAGGAGTCTCTGACCTCTCTCTAAAGTGTGAATCCGATTCTCATGCCTACTCCGCATTAGAGAGCTGCTTTGAATATGGTTGGTCTTTGTAGAAGCAGAGTCTGCTAAGTGCACAAGTTTGGAAGGGTTGGCCTTTTTCTGTTTATGGCCACCAATAGGTGGTAACTGACACCAGGACGCTCCCTTGACCAGATATAGTGATGTTGTAGATACAGGCAGCAGTGTGTGAGAGTGAGTGATGGGGTGAAGGCATTCCCTTGTCTCAGAAGAGCTGAACCCCAGATGAATCAGGATGATCTCCAGCTGGGACTCAGCATTTGGGAAGGGAGAGGACAAGGACTCCTTCCCCACTCTGCTCTTGGGAGGGTCTCCAGGATGCAGAATAAAACTTACGTTATTGTTCCAACTTAATTTCCATAATGTTGGTAATTTAGGTACCCTCAGTTCTTTAGTAACATAATAATGCCATAATAAGTATCTATACCTAAATAGTTGCTTAACTTTTGGATTATCTTCTTAAGACATATTTGTATGTGCAAAATTACTGATTCAAAGAACATGAATGTCAAAAAATGATGTTAATGCCTACTACCACAAGCTTAGAAATATCATACAGCTTATGTTCCTACCAATATTTATATGAGTTCTGGTTTTACTGTATTATTGGCAGCACTGTAAAGTATTTGTATTTTTAAAAAACTTTAATCTGGGTGTGGAGGCTCACGCCTGTAATTCCAGTACTTTGAAAGACTGAGGCAGGTAGATCACTTGAGCCTGGAAGTTTGAGATCAGCCTGGGCAACATGGTAAAACCCTGACTCTACAAAAAGTAAAAAAAAATTAGCTGGTCATGGTGGTGTGCACGTGTAGTCCCAGCCACTTAGGAGGCTGAGATGGGAGGATCAATTAAGCCTAGGTGGTCGAGGCTACAGGGAACTGTGATCAATCCACTGTACTCCAGACTGGGTGACAGAGCAACACATCGTCTCAAAAAAAAAAAAAGAACTTTCCTAAATCCAAGTGAAAATGCAATCTCGATATTATTTACTTTGATTGCTAGTCATCTTCAACACTTTTAAATGTTCATTTGTTTTGTATTTCTTTGATGAGTTATCTACTTTTTTCCTTATTTGTTAAGTTCTGTAGTTTAAAAATTTTATATGGCAATGGTATTGATTCTGTCATTTTGCGGCAAATAGTTTCTTCAGTTTACTCTAAATTTTTCTTCGTGACTTTTTCAGGTACCCACAGTTATTTGATATAGTTAAGTCAATTGATACACTATTATTTTTATTGCTTTTCCCTTAACTTATAAAACTGCACAACTTTCATTTTCAGTCAAAAGCATGAAGAGGTGGAATGGGAATTCCAGCCCTCATCTTCCACAGAATCATCGATTTAATGATGACATATGGACAAAAACACCTTTATGAAAAGTCCAGAATCCAGTTAAGAAGTTGTGGTAACCCAGATGAGCACAAACCAAAGAACAGCTGCATTGAAACAGGTAAGAAGAGAAATTTCACTTTACCTGAGTCAGCCCTCCTCCAAGCCAGCAAAACTCTCTGCTGAGAGATTACCTTGGCTCATGACTTCTTTAGTGGGTAAGAGAGAGTGAAATCTTTATTCAACATCCCAGCCTTTTGTGATCCTGTCCAAAGGACTTGTTTCTGTCCTTACTAAAATGCTGCAAGCATAGTTTGAATGTCTGGAGGCAGCCAAGGAGAAAGAAAAAGGGTAGATGGCTTACTGTAGGCAGCAGGGCTCTGCAAGATTGGAGGAAGGTGCAGAACCCTGAGACCCCTTTTCAAGGAGAGAGGAAGAATAGTAGAATGTGCATTAAATGTCTCAGCCTTTCAGTGCACTGCCCTAGGGAAAAGGGGCAGATGGCTTAGTGCAATCAACATGGCTCTGCAAGTTTGAGAGAAGGTGTATAATCTTCAGCTTTCTTCCCCAGGAGAGATGGACAGAAGTGGGATGTGAACATCCATAGAAAATGTTTGAGAGGCTCTCAAAATCTCTAGCCAGGCTGATTAGTGAAAGTCTTTCCCTTTGAAGCCATTCCATAAAGACTAGGAGAGGTGTCTATTTCTTCAAATGTGTCAACACCAATACAAAGTGATAAGGAACACGAAGCATGAGGGAACTATGACATAACCAAGGGAACAAAATAAATATCCAGTTACAAATCCTAAAGAAATAGAAATCTGTACATATCTGACAGAGAGCTCAAAGCGATAGTCTAAAGGAAGCTAGAGAGTTACAAGACAACATATCCAGACAACTGAATGAAATCAGGAAAATCATGAATGAACACAATGAGAATATCAACAAGGAGATAAAAACCAAAAAAAGAAAGCAAACATTCTGAAGCTGAAGAATATAATAATTAAACTAAAAAATCCAATAGAAGGTTTTAACAGACTTGATGAAGCAGAAGGAAGAAACAGCAAACACAAACGTAATTTAAATTTATATAGACAGATAAAGGGAAGAAAGAGTTAAGAGAACCCAAGGGAGTTGGGTAAGGTGGCTCATGCCTGTAATCCCAGCACTTTGGGAGACTGAGGTGGGCAGATTGCTTGAGCTCAGGAATTTGAGACCAGCCTGGGCAACAGAGTGAGACCCAGAGCACAATTAGCTGGGCATTGTGGTGTGTGCCTGTGGTCCCAGCTACTTGAGAGGCTGAGGTAGGAGCATGGCTTGAGCCTGGAAGGCAGAGGTTGCAGTGAAATGAGATCATGCCACTGCACTGGGTGACAGAGTTAGACCCTATCTAAAAAAAAGAAGTTAAAAATTAAAAAAAAAAGTGAGAGAGCCCAAGGGATTTCTGAGATACCATCAAGTAGAATAATCTAAATAAATATACACTGAGAAACATTATCTCAAATTGTCAAAGGCCTCTTCTGAATTTTCTTGTGAAAAAAATTTAAAAATTGTCAAAAGTCAAAGATAGAGACAGAATTTTTAAAGCAGCAAGACAAAAGCAAATCATCATGTACAAGAAAACCACCACAGGATAATCAGTGGATTCATTAACAGAAATATTGGAGACCAGAAATGAGTGGGATGATATAGTCAAAGTCCTGGAAGAAAAAAACACTGCCAACAAATACTGCTATATCTGGCAAAAGTGTCTTTCAAGAATGAAGGAGAATATTTTGCTCCGGATAGCTGACTATAAGCAGTTAGTGTGTTCCTCTTTTATGGAGAGAAAACTAGGTGGCAACTAAATATTAGCTCTTTAAGTGAACCATCTAAGAGATCATGCTGGGATTCACCAAGGAAGCAATGGGATCCATGGACAACAGAGAGGAATGAAGCTGGGTGGCTGCGCAACTGGAACAGGGGTAGAGCTGGGGGAAGCTCCCTAATGTGGGAATGATTCCCCAGTATATCTACCCTCTGCCATAAACCTTTACAATTCTGGGCATAGGAGAGCCACCCTGACTCCCCTGGGTTTCCAGACCAACACAGAGTGCTATCTGGAGTCTGTGTAGAGGCACGGCTCAAGACCATATGTAGCCCTATGGGCTTTTGATCCCTGAGCAGCTCAGCAACAGCTGACATAGCCCCACCAACATGGAAGGACAAGCTCTGTTGCATGCTCCTAGGATAGATGCTACAGTTATGGTACTGAATAGTGGACACAATGTGTGACTGACCCTCACCACTGCTGCTCCTCATTAGGCAAGACCTGCCAGCTTGGGCTCCCAGTGCAGCCACCCCACCCCCACCTGAACACTGCAGTTGGTTGTGACTCTGTGATCCTGTGGGACCAACTTCCCCAGAGGTAGCTGATAAGCCCTTCACAATCACCTTTGCCATTGCAGCTGCCCCTGCTACCTCAGGCCAGGGAGGAAACAAGAAGACTGTACATTTTTGTTCACCATCAGCACTGATGTCACAACCAAGATACAGAGGAACAATGGGGAGACTGTGTACCCCATAACTCCCCAGCCATATATTGGGTTGAATGATGAGGTCCTGTCCTGAAACCATTCTAATAGAGAGTCACAATACAGGCATTTTTCATGGCTCTTAACCACGTTGTGGTCTAGAAATAGACTACAGTGTGCTCTGACCTAGGAGTCATGAGCCCCAGAACAGGGTTGTGTTAGGGAAACAGATCACGTTCTTGCCTATCTAAAAGGAGCCTGTGCAGCCCCTACTCCCCCTAGAGAAACATCGGTGCGTTTCACCAGGAATGTCTCCCAGCCGCTCTCATCAGAGTTGATGTCTGCACTCACTATTGGTGTCTTTGTGGGCAAGCCAGGGGCTCCAGTTCTGTTAAGCTGTGTCCCCCTACATCCTGGGAAGAAGAAGCTCATGGCATTAGGCAATCCACTGTCCAGCCCATCACCTGAAATAACAGAGAGCATCTCATAGTGAACGGAGATCAAGTACATACACATCTGCCTGGGCTGTAGCTGGCTTTTACTTGTAAGCACTATCTACTGACCTGTAGGCCAAACTGCAAAATCTAATATAAAACCTGCTGACAGAAGTACATAGGGGTATAGAAGCAAAGCTGCAAGACCTTACTCAACATATTCTACAGTCATACATCCTAGGAAGGGGCAGGAGAAGGAAAAGAAAAAATATATGAAGACAGAAAAAATATTCATCTGTAAGAAAATAATTAGAAAAATTAGAAGTGCTAGGCTCTTCAGATGAGAAGAAACCAGCATAATTCTGGCACCATGAAAAATCTGAAGGCTGTGATACAACTTGTATTAGTCTGTTCTCATGTTGCTAATAAAGACATACCTGAGACTGGATAATTTATAATGGAAAGTGGTTTAATTGACTCACAGTTTGGCATGGCTGGGGAGGCTCAGGAAACTTAACAATCATGGTGGAAGCAGAAGCAAACAAGCCCTTCTTCACATGGCAGCAGGAAGAGAAGTGCCAAGCAAAGGGGGAAAAGCCCCTTATGAACCATCAGATCTCATGAGAACTCACTATCATGAGAACAGCAGCCTGGGGGTAATTGCCCCCATTCAATTACTTTCCACTGGGTCCCTCTCACAACATGTGGGGATTATGGGAACTACAAGTCAAGATGAGATTTGGGTGGGGACACAGCCAAACCATATCACCACCAAAGGATCACACTAGCACTCCAGCAATATTCCTAACCAAAATGGAAACCCAGAAATGTTAGGTAAAGAATTCAAAGAATAGATTATAAGGAAGCTCAATGAGATCAAAATTAATATGAAGAAATTACTAAGGCAATTCAGGAAATGAAAGATGAGATAAACATCATAAAAAACCAGTCAGAAATTCTGGAGTTGAAAACTCTCACTTAAGGAATTATTTTGAAAGCTTTCTCAATAGACTAGACCAAGCAGAAGAAAGAATTTTAGAGCCTGAAGACCAATCTTTTGAACTAACCCAGTCAGATAAAAATAAATAATTTAAAAATATGAACGAAGTCTTTGAGAAATATGGGATTATGTAAGGCAACCAAACCTATGAATTATTGGCATTCCTGAGAGAGGAGAAAAAGTAAGCAACTGGATAACAGATTTGAGGGAATAATTCAAGAAAAACTTCCTAATCTTGCTAGAGAGGGCGACATCATATATAAGAAATCCAGATTGGGAGGCTGAAGTGGGCGGATCATGAGGTCAGGAGTTCAAGACCAGCCTCGCCAACATGGTGAGACCTCATCTCCACTAAAAATACAAAAAATTAGCCAGGCATGGTGGCACATGCCTGTAATTCCAGCTACTCGGGAGGCTTAGGCAGGAGAATAGCTTGAATCCAAGAGGTGGAGATTACAGTGAGCTGAGATCATGCCATTGCACTCCAGCCTAGGTGATACAGCAGGACTCTGTCTCAAGAAAAGAAAAAAAAATCCAGAGAATACCTGCAAGATACTATACAAGATGAACATTACCAAGGCATATAGTCATCAGACTATCCAAGGTCAATGCTAAAGAAAAATTATTAAAGGCAGCTAGAGAAGAGAGTCACATCACGTACAAGGGGAACCTCATCAGGCTAATAGCAGATTTCTCAGCAGAAACCTTATAAGCTGCAAGAGATTGGGGGTGTATTTTCATCATCCTTAAAAGAAATTCCAAACAAGAATGTCATATCCCATCAAATTAAGCTTTATAAGTGAAGTAGAAATAAAATCTTTTCCAGATGAGTAAATGCTAAGGGAATTCATTACCACTAGACCAGTCATATGAGAGATCCTCAGGGAGTTCTATACATGGAAATGAAAGAACAAACCTGCTACTGCAAAAGCACACTTAAGTATATTTACAGATCCTATTAAGCAACTTCACAATCAAGACTACAAAGCAACCAGTTAACAACACAACTGGATCAAAACCTCATATATGAACATTAGTCTTGAATGTAAATAGTCTGAATATTCCACTTAAAAGATACAGAGTGGCAGCTATTGTCAAGAGACTCATCTCATAGTAACAACTTCCACTGGCTCAAAGTAAAGGGTTGGAGAAAGATTTATCATGCAAATGGAAAGCAAAAAGAAAAAAAAAAAAGCAGGGACCACTATTCTTGTATCAGGTAAAACTGACTCAAACCAACAACAACCAAGAAGTACAAAGAAGGGCATTACACAATGATAAAGGGTTCAATACAATAAAAATACTTAACTTTCTTAAATATATGTGTACTCAACATTGGTGCATTTAAATTCATAAAACAAATACTTCTAGACCTATAAAAAGATTTTGATAGCCACACAATAATAGTGGGAGACTTCAACACTCCCCTGACAGCATTCGATTATTGAGGCAGAAAACTAACAAATTCTGGACTTAAATTTGACACTTGACTAATTGGATCTAATGGAAATCTACAGAATATTCCACCCAGCTACCACAGATTATATATTCTTCTCATCTGCATATGGAACATACTCTAAGATTGACCACATGCTTGGTGATAAAGCAAGTCTCAATAAATTCAAAAAAACTGAAATCACACCTGACACACTCTTGGACCACTAGAATAAAAATAGAAATCAATACCAAGAAGATCTCTCATAACCACACAATTACATTGAATTTAAACAACTTGCTCCTGAATGACTTTTGGGTAAACAACAAAATTAGGACAGAAATTAAAATTTTTGAAATAAATGAAAACAGACACTTATACCCACATCTCTGGGATGCAGCAAAGACAGTTTTAAGAGGAAAGCTTATTAGGCTAAAATACCTACATCAGGAAGTCAGATAGATCTCAAATTAACAATCTAAAATTGCAAGTAAAGGAATTAGAAAAGCAAGAACAAACTAACCCCAAAGGTAGCAGGAGAAAAGAAATAACCAAAATCAGAGCAGAAATGAGTGAAATTAAGACCTAAAAATTCACACAAAGGATTGATGAAATAAAAACTTTATTATTTGAAAAAGATAAATAAGATAGATAGACTGCTAGGCAGAATAACAAAGAAAAAAGAGAAAGATCTAAATATGAACAATCAGCAATGACAAAGATAGCATAGCCAATGTCACAGATGCAAAAGTTCTTCAGAGACTATTATGAACATCAATATGCATGTAAACTAGAAAATCTTGAGGAAATAAATAAATTCCTAGAAACATATAAACTCCCCATATTGAATCAGGAAGAAATGGAAGCCCTGAACATATCAATTATGAGTTCTGAAATGAATCAGTAATACAAAATTTACCAACCAAAGAAAGCACTGGACCGGATGTATGCACAGCCAAATTGTATCTGACATATAATGAAGAGCTGGGAACAATCCTATTGGAACTATTCCAAAATATCAAGGAGGAAGAACTCCTCTCTAAGTCATTCTATGAAGTGAGCATCATCCTGATACCAAAATCTGGTAAAGACACAAAAAAGAAAACTACAGGTCAATATCCTTGACAAACACAGATGCAGAAATCCTCAATAAAATACTAGCAATGAAAGCCAGCAGCACATCCGAAATTAATTCACCACAATTAAGTAGGCTTTATTCCTGGGATGTAAGGTTGGTTTAACATATGCAAATCAATAAATGTGACTCATCTCATAACAAGAATTAAACACAAAAACAGTATGATCATCTCAACAGATGCAGAAAAGGCTTTTGATAAAATCCAACATCCCTTTATGATAAAAACTCTTAACAAACTAGGCACTGAAATAAAATATCTCAAAATAATAGGAGCCATCTGTGACCAACTCACAATCACATCAACCAAACAGGCAAAAGGTAGAAGCATTCCCTTTAAGAACTGGGATAAGACAAGGATACCCAGCCTCACCACTTCTATTCAAAAGTGAACAATCAGCAATGACAAAGATAACATAGCCAACCTCACAGATGCAAAAGTTCTTCAGAGACTATTATGAACACCAATATGCATGCAAACTAGAAAATCTTGAGGAAATAAATTCAACGTAGTACTGGAAGTCCTAGTCAAAACAATCAGACAAGAGAAAGAAATAAAAGGTATTGAATAGGAAAAGAAGGAGTCAAATTATCTCTCTTTGCTGATGATATGATTCTATACTTAGGAAACCCTAAAGACTCTGCCAAGTAGAACTTATAAACTACTTAGGTAACATTTCAGGTTACAAAATTGATATACAAAAGTCAGTACCATTTCTATACAACAATAATATTCAAGCTGAGAACCAAATCAAGAATGCAATATTATTTAAAATAGCCACACAAAAAATAAAATACCTAGGACTACATCTAATGAAGGAAGTAAAAGATCTCTGCAAAAAGAATGACAAAACACTACTGAAAAAAATAATAGATGACACAAATAAATGGAAAAACCTTCCATGCTCGTGGATTAGAATAATCAATATTGTTAAAATGGCCATAAGCAATATAAAGATTCAATGCTATTCCTATCAAACTACCAACATTATTTTTTCACAGAATTAGAAAAAAAGATTCTAAAATTCATATAGAATCAAAAAAGAACCTGAATAGGGAAAGCAATCCTAAGCAAAAAGAACAAAGCCAGAGGCATCACATTACCTCACTTCAAAATATACTATAAGACTACAGTAACCAAAACAGCATGGTATGGGTACAAAAAAAAGACACATTGACCAGTGTAACAGAATAGAGAACCCAGAAATGAGGCCACACACCTACAACCATCTGATATTCAATGAAGTCAACAAAAATAAGCAACGTGGAAAGGACTCTTTATTCATAAATGGTGCTAGGACAACTGGCTAGCCTATGCAGATGAATGAAACTGGACACCTACTTATCACCATACACAAAATCTAACTCAAGATGGATTAAAGACTTACATGTAAGACCTAAAACTATAAAAAAAACTTTGAAAAAAACCCAGGAAGTACCATTTTGGACATCAACTTTCACAAAGAATTTATAACTAAGTTCTCAAAAGCAACTGCAACAAACACAACAATTGGTAGGTAGGACCTGATGAAACTAAAGAGCTTCTGCAGAGCAAAATAAACTATCAACAGAGTTAACAGACAACCCATGAGAGGGGAGAAAATATTCACAAACTATGCATCTGACAAAGGTTTAATACCCAGAATCTACAAGGAACTTAAACAATTGAATGAGCAAAAACTGGCCGGGTACAGTGGCTCACATGTGTAATCCCAGCACTTTGGGATGCCGAGGTAGGTGGATCACCTGAGGTCAGGAGTTCGAGACCAGCCTGACCAACATGGTAAAACTCTGTCTCTACTAAAAATACAAAATTAGTTGAGCATGGTGGCACTTGCCTGTAATCTCAGCTACTCATGAGGCTGAGGCAGGAGAATTGCTTGAACCCAGGAGACAGAGGTTGCAGTGAGCTGAGATTGTGCCATTGTATTCCAGCTTGGGCAACAAGAGTTAAACTATTGAAAAACGACACAAAATGAAACAGAGAAACACCGAATAATCCCATTACAAAGTGAGCAGAAGACCTGAACAGACACTTCTCAAAATAAGACACACAAGCAGCCAATAAAATAGGCAAAAAGCTCAATATCACTAATTATCAGAGGAAGGCAAATCAAAACCACAATGAAATACCATCTCATGTCAGTCAGAGTGGCTATTACTGAAAACTCAAAAAATAACAGATGTTGGCAAGGCTGTGGAGAAAAGGAAACACTTATACTCTGTTGGTGGGAATGTAAAGTAGTTCAGCCACTGTAGGAAGCAGTTTGGGGATTTTTCAAAGACTAAAAACAAAACTACCATTCAACCCAGCAATCCCATTACCTTTCCTTTTGGTATAAACTATTCTACTAAATAGACTATTCTACTAAAAAGACACATGCACTCTTATATTCATCACAGCACTATTCACAATAGCAAGGACGTGGCATCAACGTAGGTGTCCATTAGTTGTGGACTGGAAAAAGGAAATGTGGTGCATATACATCATGGGATACTACATAGTCATAAAAAAGAATGAAATCGCGTCCTTTGCAGCAACATGGATGCAGCTGGAGGCCAATATTCTAAGTGAGTTAATGCAGAAGCAGAAAAGCAAATACCATATATCCTTGCTAAGTGGGAGATATACATTGGGTACACGTAGACATAAAAATGGTAAAAATATACACAGGAGACTACTAGAGGGGGTAGGGTGGGAAGGGTAAACTGTTGAAAAACTACCTATTGGGTACTTTGCGCACTACCTGTGTGATGGGATCAATCACACCCCACACCTCAGCATCACACCTCAGCATCACACAATACACATTGTAACAAACCTGCACATGTACCCCTGAACCTAAAATATAAGTTGAAATAGACAAAAACAAATACAAAATAACTATAATGCAGACATAAAGTGTTATTATGTCTGCATTATAAAGTTAAAATGTGGTATAAATCAATTTGAGGTTATTTTCTTCATTGTCTTGGAGTCAAGACCTCCTTTGAGTTTCTTTTTTTTTCTTTTTTTTTTTGGGGGGGAGAGAAAGGTCTTTATTTTGCACTAATTAGCCAAACAATAACAGTATTCTACAAATGTGTCTAGGAGCATCTTTTCAAATACCCTGTCCAGGGATAAATATATCAAACTTAGTTTATAACCCCCAGATAGATGTTATGCCTTCTAAATGTATACTCTACACTTTATAAGGCCTAATAATATTTTCTTTTGTGTATAAAAATAATGGTACTGACACATGAGATTCAAGTTGTTTTTCTAGAACTGATCTATCCATTCTCTCCCTTCTGTCACCCACCTTCTTCCTGATAATCAATGATATCCATTGTAAAGCGGCTGGTTAAGATTCCAAGTGAGTTTAGGGCTTACTAGGTTGAGTGAGACTAAACTGGCTGCCGTTGGAATAAGACCCTCAATTTTGGCTTCATCCCTATTTCGACCCCCACCCCCAGTTCATTCACCAAATGTTTCTGGCATGACTGTTACCATAACTGTTTGCCAAAATTCCAACATTATTTTAAAAAGTTTAACAGACAAAAAAAATTAAAGTAAATTTTACAACAAAATGAAAATTGAAGAAGTAAATGTTACCTAGAGAAGACACAAAATAGACTCTGCTCTAACTCCTCAGTTGATAAAGGGCAGATTGTAGGTCTGAACAGTAGAACTGTGGCTGTGGAGGACGGTGCATGAGGAAGGAATATGAAAGGAGTATAGCCTTTGTAAAGTTTTTGCTAGAGGCGTGGCTCTTAAACTTCCTCTGTCCCATCAAGAAATGGCAGCTGGCATTGTCCATACTGAAAGCCAATGAAGAGCAAAGCTGTCCAAGAGAAACAAGAGGAGGCTGACTGGGCTCTCCAGGGTCCTGGGTCTGGTCTTCTGCTTTGGTATTGTTGCTGTTTTGCTTTGCTTTCGTGATTCTCAATCGTACCTGTCCAAGGACTCAACTGTATCCATTCGCTCAGGGGTGATCAGGCCCTGGGAAGCTGATTCATGCTAACTAAGCTCACAGGAGATGGACCAATAAAATACGAAATTAACTGATTTACTTACAAACAGAAATGTGACTACTGGGCAGATGGAACTAGTTATGTCACTTGGTCAATTCATTCTATTTCCCACTAGAAAAATATACCTGGGAAACTAGATTGAGAAAAGAGTGTTGCTTTGTAAATACAGTGTTGTAAATAAATTATTATTATTATTATTATTATTATTTTTAGGAGTGGTTTATAGTTTTATTTTTTCATTCTGTTTTTTTATTTTTATTTTTTTATTTTTTATTTTTATTTTTTTATTATACTTTAAGTTCTAGGGTACATGTGCATAACATGCAGGTTTGTTACATATGTATATCTGTGCCATGTTGGTGTGCTGCACCCGTCAACTCGTCAGCACCCATCAATTCATCATTTATATCATGTATAACTCCCCAATGCAATCCCTCCCCATGATAGGCCCCAGTGTGTGATGTTCCCCTTCCCGAGTCCAAGTGATCTCATTGTTCAGTTCCCACCTATGAGTGAGAACATGTGGTGTTTGGTTTTCTCTTCTTGTGATAGTTTGCTAAGAATGATGGTTTCCAGATGCATCCATGTCCCTACAAAGGACGCAAACTCATCCTTTTTTATGGCTGCATAGTATTCTATGGTGTATATGTGCCACATTTTCTTAATCCAGTCTGTCACTGATGGACATTTGGGTTGATTCCAAGTCTTTGCTATTGTGAATAGTGCCGCAATAAACATACGTGTGCATGTGTCTTTGTAGTAGCATAATTTATAATCCTTTGGGTATATACCCAGTAGTGGGATGGCTGGGTCATATGGTACATCTAGTTCTAGATCCTTGAGGAATTGCCATACTGTTTTCCATAATGGTTGAACTAGTTTACAATCCCACCAACAGTGTAAAAGTGTTCCTATTTCTCCACATCCTCTCCA